>NC_092048.1:79968985-80209141 GCF_003086295.3 Arachis hypogaea | reverse complement strand
TACATGAACCTGCCTGACAAACACTTCCGTTCTACATGAAAGCAAGCTTGAATGCATATCTCTAGCCTCCTGATTTACGATCAGAGTCTTCGTGGTATAGGCTAGAATTATTAGCGACCCATTCTGTGAGTCTGAAAGTCTAAACCTTGTCTGTGGTATTCCGAGTAGGATCTGGGAAGGGATGGATGTGACGAGCTTCAAACTCGCAAGTGCTGGGGTAGTGACAGACGCAAAGGATACTGAATCTATTCCAGCAGGATCGAGAACCGACAGATGATTAGCCGTCGGTGATAGCGCATTTTGGACCATTTTCACTGAGAGGACGGGATGTAGCCATTGACAACGGTGATGCCAACATACAGCTTCCATGGAAAGGAGTATGAAGGATTGGATGAAACATAGGAAAAGCAGAGTTCAGAAGAACCAAAAGCATCTCCATACGCTTATCTGAAATTCTCACCAGTGAATTACATAATTTCTCTATTCCTATTTTAAGTTTTATTTTCTTTAATTATTAAAATCTATAACCATTTAAATCCGTGACTGAGATTTACAAGTGACCATAGCTGCTTCAAGCCAACAAGTCTCCGCTGGGATCACCCTTACCAGTTTATTACTTGGAGACCCAGTGCACTTGCTGGTTATTGTGCGAGTTGTGCAAAGAACTAAGATATGAACTCGTATTAGTTTTTGTGCTTACCAAAGAAGAACGATCCGATTTGTGCACCACTACTAATCTGCCAAGTCCACCCAATGCGTTCTTATTCCTCAGCACACTAGCAGCTGCTCCTCCTTTGGAAGTGAGTTCCCTTGCAATATAATGGGAACTTCTGATTATCCTCAAAGTAAGCATACTTGAGGTGTGAGGAAGGGGCTTCAATTCCAATTCTGCTCATAGCTAGGCTCTGGATTCATCCGGGGCTAGTGATAATGGCAAAACTGTCCTCATTGGTGTTCAGACGGTGTCCCCACACTTGAACCTTGTTCCATGTGCTTTCCTTCTACTCTTCTTGGTGAACTTCAGCTATAGTTTCATCAATAATGTTGCACTGGCAGATAGAATGATCTTCCGGAGGGTACTTTATAGCTTCATTTAAACTAAAACTCACTGTTCATGCCATCTATCTCAAAAGAGTAAGTTCCGAGAATGCATCCAGCTTGAACTTCGAAGTCTTCAGGAATGGTCTTCCAAGCAGGATTGATGATGGTCTTCCTGAGTCATTAGGGGGCATTTCCAGGATATAGAAGTCAATGGGAAATGTGAGCCCCTTAATGCTCACTAATACATCTTCAGCAATCCATCTACTATAATAATGCTTTTATCTACTAACACAAAACGAGCTGCCGACCTTTTAAGGGAGGGAGCCTCAGAGCATCATATATAGACCAATGGCATTTATACTAACACATACTCCTAAATCACAAATGCAGTCAGAAAATATTACACCTCCAATGGTACAGTTAACCATGCATGGACCTGGTCACTATATTTTTCACGTATACCTCCTATTAAGGCAGATATAGAACTACCTAAAGAATAGTTTCTAATTCATTAATTTTATCTTAATGTATGCATAAATCTTTCAGAAACTTTGCATATTTAGTACTTGTTAAATAACATCAAAAAAGGGAACAGTTACCTTAACCTTTTTGAAAATTTTACCATTTTGGATCAAGTTCCATATGTTTCCTGGACTTCCTTGCAAGGTGTGGAAATGGGATAGGACTGGCGCACTGCAGCCTCTGCATTCCTTTGGTGCTCCATTCCTTGGCTGAGTGATAAACCCATATTTATGATGTATTTTGTGCTCAATTTAAGTGATTTATTCAATCCTTCACCCACTTATTCATGTAATTTGTATGGTTTTACTTTCCTTTCCTTATTATGTGATATATGTGAAAAACATGTTTCCTATGCTTTAAAAATATTAATTTAAATTGCCCTTTATTGCCACTCGATGCCGTGACTTGTGTCAAGTGTTTTTCAGATCTCCCAAGGCAGGAATGGCTTAGAGGATAGAAAGGAAACATACAAAAATGGAAAAAAAGGCACAAAATGGAGTTTTAAGAAAAGGGCAGCGACGCGAATGCATGGACGACAGCCCCCCGTGCTGATGAGCGGATAATTTATATGCTTTTTGGCATTGTTTTTATATAGTTTTAGTATTATTTAGTTAGTTTTTTAGTATATTTTATTAGTTTTTAAATAAAAATCACATTTCTGGACTTTACTATGAGTTTGTGTATTTTTCTGTGTTTCAGATAATTTCTGGCTGAAATGAGGGACTTGAGCAAAAATCAGATTCAGAGGTTGAAGAAGGACTGCAGATGCTGTTGGATTTGACCTCCCTGCACTCAAAGTGGATTTTCTGGAGCTACATGAGTCCAAATGGCGCGCTCTTAATTGCATTGGAAAGTAGACATCCAGGGCTTTCCAGCAATATATAATAGTCTATTCTTTTCCCGAGTTTTAGACGACGCAAACTGGCGTTCAACGCCAGCTCTCTGTCCTATTTTGGAGTAAACGCCAGAAACAGTTGCAAAGCAGAGTTAAACGCCAGAAACAGGTTACAAACAGGCGTTTAACTCCAAGAAGACCTCTACACGAAAGCTTCAATGCTCAACCCAAGCACACACCAAGTGGGCCCGGAAGTGAATTTCTACATCATTTACTCATTTCTATAACCTATAACTAGTTAGTATAAATAGAACTTTTTACTTTCATGTTAATCATCTGATCTTTGATTAGTTTTATGCTCTCTTAGACCTTTATGGGGGCTGGCCATTCGGCCATGCCTGGACCTTGTTCTTATGTATTTTCAACGGTAGAGTTTCTACACACCATAGATTAAGGTGTGGAGCTCTGCTGTTCCTCATGAATTAATGCAAAGTACTACTGTTTTTCTATTTCAATTCAAGCCTATTTCTTCTCTAAGATATCCATTCGCACACAAAACATGATGAAGGTGATGATTATGTGACGCTCATCACCATTCTCACTTATGAACGCGTGCCTGAAAAACACGGAACAGGAAGTAGCCATTGACAACGGTTGATGCCCTCATAAATCTTGCCATGGAAGGAGTATGAAGGATTTGATGAAAGCAGTAAGGAAAGTGGAGATTCAGAAGGAACTAAACATCTATATACGCTTATCTGAAAGTTTCACCAATGAATTACATAAGTATCTCTATCTTTATTTTACATTTCATTTATATTTTAATTATTAAAACTCTATAACCATTTGAATCCACCTGACTGAGATTTTCAAGGTGACCATAGCTTGCTTCAAGCCGACAATCTCTGTGGGATCGACCCTTACCCACGTAAGGTTTATTACTTGGACGACCCAGTGCATTTGCTGGTTAGTTGTGCGAAGTTGTGACAAAGAACTAAGATTATGAACGTGCGTATAAGTTTTCAGCGCGTTACCAAGGAATGAACGATCACGATTTCCCACACCACGTGCCTAGCGCGAAAAGGCAGCGACGCGAATGCGTGACTGACACGGACACGTGCCTTGAGCAGAATGCAAATGACATGTATGCGTGACCGAAGCGAACGCGTGACAAGGAAAACTCCCAGATGACACGACCGCGTGACCCACGCGGACGCGTGACAGATGCCACGTGCAGAAACTGTAGAAAACGCTCCCAGCGATTTCTGAAACCCTTTTTGGCCCAGATCCAAGTCCAAAAAGCACAGATTAGAGGTTATAAGGTGGGGGAATGCATCCATTCATGGAGAGATCGTCATTATTCACTTTTCATAATTTAGATGTAGTTTTTAGAGAGAGAGAGGTTCTCTCCTCTCTCTTAGATTTTAGGATTAGGATTCCTCTTAAAGGATTTAGGATTTCAACTTCTTCTCAGGTTCAATATTCCTTTTACTTTATATTTCTCTTTTACTTTCAGATACTTTAATGCTTTTATTCAATTACTTATGTTGCCAAATTGGCTTATGAACCATTCATGTTAGAATTTTCTTTATTTAATATAAATTGAGGTATTTCAGATTTATGATTCTTTTTTAGCTTTTTATATTCTTGCTTTAATTGATTAACTGGAGACTCTTGAGTTATCAAACTTATCGTGGTTGTTAATTGTTATTTTTGCTAATTAAATTGAATTCCCCTAACTCTAGTCATTTCTTAGGAGTTGGCTAGGACTGAGGATCTAACTAATTAGTCCACTTGACTTTCCCTTGCTTTATTAAAGGTTAACTAAGTGGGATTAAAACTCAATTCTCATCACCATCGATAAGGATAACTAGGATAGGGCTTTCGAATTTTCATACCTTGCCAAGAGTTTTATTAGATATTAATTTATTAATTCCTGCAATTTATTTTCCTTGTTCAAACCTTTTAAAACCCAAAAACACTATTTTCCATAACTAATAATAAGAACACCTCCTTGCAGTTCCTTGAGAAGACCACCCGAGGTTTGAATACTTTGGTTTATAAGTTTTATTGGGTTTGTTACTTGTGACAACCAAACATTTGTACGAAAGGATTTTCTGTTGGTCTAGAAGCTATACTACCCACGTGATTATATTGGTGAATTTCTTTACGATAGGAAATCAGTTCGTCAAAATGGCGCCGTTGCTGGGGAATTGCAAACGTGTGCCTTATTATTGGTTATTGTAAATATTTTTCTTTTACTTGTTTATTTGTTTTTGTTTTTCCATTTTATTTCTATTAGCTACCATGAATTCTCACCCCTCTCGTTTTGAGTTTGGTTCTGAATTTGTTGAAAGGAGTGGAAGCTATAACAGGAATATGCATCAAGGTCTAAGCAATCAAAGATGGATGGAACCAAAAGGATCTGATCAACCCTTTAGGCAATAACACCCTCCAAGATATCATGGGAAATGACCATTCTACAATGCATGCCAAGGCAATAGGTATGGTGGACCCCCTTGTAATTACAACAAGCCCCACCCTGTGCTTATAGATCATCCTCTCAACATAACTCTGAACCGCCACACTCACAAGTTCCTTTTCACCATTCATCACCGTATGACCCTTATCCACCACAATCCCAATCCAATTACTCCCAAGAACCACCACATTCTTATTATGAACCCTCTCTCCCAACCAATGAACCCTCATATCCACCCCAATCTCCAATGAATGACAAACTTCGTGTTCTTCTTCAAGGACAAGTGAAGATGCAAAGGGACGTGCTAGAACTTACTATTGCCTTAACTGAGGTAGTCAATAAATTAGCTTCCCAACGTCTGAGCACTCAGAGTACTCCCATGGCTACATGTGGAGAATCAACAGAAGAGCGTAGCATGAAGGAGACACTAGAAACTTCGGCGGACAATGAGGAGCATGGCTTTGTATTGGAACAAGTGGAGGAAGCCATAATAGTTGTAGAGGAAGAAGTGGTTGAAGATTTAGGAGATGCTAAACCTCCACGGGAATCGAGAACTGTAAAGGATTCTGCTGAGAAGTTCGAAATTGATGCCAAGGAGGATAGTGCACAACCTTCAAAGCATATACCTTGTGAAAAATTGGACGGAACATACCACAAAGTTGATTCCATAGGCAATGATGATCATGAATCAAGCTGTCCTAGTCACGAACTTGCATCCGCAACTGAATTCCTTGAGCCTGAAGAACCTCATCCAAGTGAATACGAAGATGATGTCGAGGTAGATTTCTCTCAACCACCAATGTATGACTTGAGTGACGAGGAAGACATAGAAGACTTTGATTAGGACACAGTTGCAGTTGAAGAATTTTGCAAAGAAGTGGAGGAATTCACAGAAGAATAAAAGGGAGTAGAGCTTACAGAACCACTGGAACACCTATCCCAAGGCCATTACCACCTAATACAAGCTTCAAGTGGGTACAATCCTTAACCTTTATCTTTACTTTTCCACTCGAATATGGTTTGCTTGAAACAGATGGCCAGCTTAGAGCTCTCTACGGCTTTAAGGGTAAGAGGGAAATGGCTCGTACTCAGAGCTGGTGTACAAGATTCAATAAGGTTCCATGCCTCAATTCGAAGTACACGGATTGGTATCAAGTTCAATTGAATGGGTCTCGGAAGACAATTGGTCATCTTGGTGCCATAAAGTTAATTACTATCGAGTTTATTTAAATATATTATGACCTGCCCACCGAGACAATCATGCAACATATATCACTGGGATATCCTATACGCATGAGACACACAACAGAGTATGCAATGAAGCATAGTCAGCCCACTCCCCAGGCTCTACTGGGAACAAACTGCTCTGATACCAAATTGTAACGATCCAATTTTTAATATGTCTAGATCATACCGGAAACTGAGCGCTACCAATTTGTCTTTCTAATTATTATCTATTATTTATCATATGAGCCTGATTCGTTGTTAAACGCGTAGTTAATTTACGTGGTGTATATTTTTTTTAAAACATTTGGATTAATAGACATAATCATTTATAATCAATTCACAAGTAATAACAGTTAAAACAGTTATAAGCAACCACATAAAAATACATCACAAGTAGTTGACAACATTCGGTGATTCAGCCTTTATTAGCATATAGACTGTTAGTTAGTACAACCCTAGATATAGCTAAATAATATCTATATACATATATATACATACAACATCCCAGGTCCTGACCTGTTCAAGAGGTCCCTAAGCTGGCACCTAGGCTAGCCTAGACTCTATACTTACCTAGTCCCTCTAAACTACTAAAGCGAGGGAAAGTACGTTCTAGGTCTTCAAAACTCAAGTCAGGTGGAACGTCATCAAAAGATAGAACATCATCTGCTACTCCTCTGTACGATCAGACTTTTCCACATGACGTCTCTCTGGTACCTCATGAAGTAGCCACACAATAGGAATCTCGTACACAGGATTTAGGTTAAAGTGCGCATACGAACGGGGTGCAGACGTTGGCTGGTCTCACAGTATATTCATATAATCAGAGAACGATATTCACCCTAGACTTAGAAGACTACCTAGAGTGGAATCCGTTTTGCGTACAATCGTCAGCGAACTACGGAAAGGAACTCTTACTTCCATCTAAAGGGGAAAGGGAGAGAGAAGGGGTAAGAACTGGGAAGTTCTTAGTAGGGCCAGGGTTATTAGTTACATTCATTTATTTGGGGTCGATTAGTAGACGAATAACATAATATAGCGAAGCAGTAAACAGAAGATAAGGATAGAAAGAGAAAGTAGAGAGAACAGAAAGCAGAACACAAACAAAAGAATACAAGAAAATAAAGCACAGAAATAGCATACGAGCAGACAAACATAAAGAAGTAGATCACACACAGAAAGGAATGCAACAGAGAATGATGCGCAGACAAGAATGATGCATGTCGCCCTAGCGCAAGCCATGAGCTCATGTGTCGGTTGGCTGCCCGCAATCCCGACATTTATCCGGTCACGAGTAATCCCGATTTCCCGAATACAATTTTCCGTTCCTAAATAAATGCGCATATGATAATAGCTACTTATTTGAGACAGCCTCTGCTTACTGCAGGAAAATATATATATACGCTGCTCTGCTCTGGGGAAGCGAAAAATGGCTGTAGGTAACTTAGTGTCCCTATAGAGGCTCTGGGTTGCATTAAGCAACTAATATATATTGAATATAACTTTGGGTTGCATTAAGCAACTAATATATATATAAATATAGCTATGGGTTGCATCAAGCAACTAATATATATATATAAATATAGCTCTGGGTTGCATCAAGCAACTAATATATATAAATATAGCTCTGGGTTGCATCAAGCAACTAATATATATAAATATCTCTTTATTATATTACTCTTCTCTTTATATCTCTTTACTCTGTTCTGGTTTCTCTTTTCTCTGTATCTCTTTACTCTATTTTAATTACTCTATTCTCTGTATTTTTTTCTCTTCTCTGATTACTCTTTTCATCTGTATCTATATTACTCTTTTTCTTCTTATCTCTTTACTTTACTCTGGTTACTCTGTGCTCTGTGTTACTTTATTCTGCTCTGATTTCTCTGTTTAACATGTGTATTTAAAGCTTATGTAAATTTCGGTATGAATAGTTCGCCTGTCCCAAGTATAGGTTCATTAAGTCTATACTGAAACAGTTTAACTTTTCATATAATACCTAACCCTAGTCGCAACTCAAGGACTAACTAGGGTTTCGTTTTCCAGCAGCTCCAAGAACACACATTCATAGCTTGAATTTCATCAAATTCCATCAAATTTTCACCAAAATTTCAACAAGAATTACTTATACATACAATCAATTTCAAGCACATCCAAACCATATCATAATCACACAACTCAAACACAATCAATCAAGATTAAATTTGTCAATCCCTACCTGGTTTTGCTGCTTCTAATTCGGTTAAACTTTCAGGTGGTCCTTAAGCACTTTTTCCTCCTAAATCACATCAAGAACAACTTTAAATTCAAAAACTCTCAACTGACCAAATCTCACTAAGTATGTTAGGAAGAGATATATCACCATAGACTTGCTGGAAATTCACGTTTCTTGGCCCTCAAGTCAAGTTAAGCATGATTCCTAAGGAAGAACATCAAGAAAACACATGTTTTGCATGGTTTTCCTTGAAAACCGAATTGAAATGGGAGGGAGACAGCCATCTCACCTTATTTCCATCCTTGATAAGTTACATGGTTATGTAGAGGAAGAAGATAGGATCATTTTGGTGAAATCAGAGTTTTGATTTGAGTTTTAGTTCAGAAGAAATCAAGCTTTGAAGATTAAGTGTTCATGAAAGTTTCTCTCTTTTCTCTCTTGTTATTTTCGGCCAAAATGATGAAAGACAGCCTTGGAGGTCTTGGGGGTGTAACGTGAGTTGTGATTGGTTGGCTTGGAGGTGGATTAAAATAATATTAAAATATCTCTGGTGTACAACTACTAAAACTAGGTGTACCGGAACACTCGTAAAAACATCTCTAAAAATTATTTTCTGAGCTACTAGCATAAATGAAACTAGTAACATATTTATTATGAGAGTAGAACATGTATAATGAGGCCTTAGCATTGCTAAATTCATCAGAGAGTGCTGGTGCTAAGCTGCACCAGTAAACCGTAAACCCGGTTAAACCGATTTTCTGTTTTTAACAAAAACAGACCAGGTAACCTTATAATATCATTCAAGCATTTTTTAATACTAATATAATGATAATATTATACTATTATCTCTCTCCTCTCATGAATCGAGTCCGGTTCATCAAACAGAGACTATTTACGAAAATCAGAATCAAAATTGCCAACCGATACGGTTCAAAAACTAGGTTCTTCACGATTGCATTATCAAGCTTGCCTCAGAGGAGGTTCTAGCTTAAGGATGACATAATGATAATGAGGATTGAGATTCTTGATGATATAGAAAAGGTGTTCCCTTTACTGATCTTCTGGAGAAATCCGTACTTTCAGAAAAGATCACATGTACACGAAAATCAGGGTTGTTACATTCTACCCTCCTAAAAGAAAATTTTGCCCTCAAAATTTTAGTTACCTAGAAATAAATGTGGGTAATCAGCTTTCATCTTATCTTCCAGTTCCCAAGTGTACTCTTCCTCTCCTCTTGGTTCCCATGCTAATTTGACTAAGCGAACAACTTTGCCTCTTAGCTGCTTATCACTTCTTTTTACTATCTGAACCGGTGATGCTTGATATGTCAAATCATTTCATAACTGTACTGTCTTTGGTTGTAAAACGTGACTCTTGTCGGGAATATATTTCTTAAGTTGCGAGACATGAAGAACATCATGAATGTTTGATAAATAAGGAGGAAGGATTATTTGATAAGCTACTAGACCGACTCTTTAAAGTATTTGGAAAGGTTATATGTATCGTGGGTTAAGCTTTTTAGTCTTAAGGGCTCTACCTATTCCAGTAAACAAAGTTACTTCTAGAAAGACATGGTTTCCCTCACTAAACTCTAAGGGTCTACGTCTATTATCGACATAGCTCTTTTGACGGTTTTGTGCTGTCTGGATCTTCCGACAAATCTCCTTTATCTTCTCAGTAATTTCTTACACTAAGTTTGGACCTAAGACACTAGCTTCTCCATCATCATTCCAACACAATGGTGTCGACATCTTCTTCCATAGAGAGCTTCATATGGTGCCATCTCGATGCTTTATTGGAAACTGTTGTTGTAGACGAATTTGACCAAAAGCAAATACTTATCCCAGCTGCTTTGGTTGTCTATCATACATGATCGTAACATGTCTTCTAACGTCTGGATTGTCTGCTCTGATTGTCCGTCTATCTGAGGATGGTATGCTATACTCGTGTGCAATTCTGTTTCCAATGCTTTCTGAAAAGCTCCCCAAAATCTAGTAGTAACCTCGAAACTCGATCTGAGACAATTTATGAAGGTATCCCATGTAGTCGTACGATTCCTTGAATATATATATTCATTCCAGCCTTTCTAATGTATAGACAACTCGAATCGAAAAGAAGCACGCCGACTTTGGCAACCTGTCCACAATCACCCAAATGGCATTACGTCCTATTGAGGTTCTTGGCAATCTCGTGATAAAATCCATAGTAATCTGCTCCCATTTCCATTATGGTATTTCTAAGGGTTGCAGGGTTCCTGACAGCTTCTGATGTTCCACCTTCATCTTCTGGCAGGTTAAACATTTTGAGACATAATCAGCTACTTCTTTCTTTAAGCCCGGCCACCAGAACATTTGTTTCAAATCTCGATACATCTTTGTCACTCCAGGATGCATAGAAAATCTACTTTGGTGAGCTTCAGCAAGAATCTTTTGTCGCAATTCTCCAGAGTTAGGCACACAAATTCTTTTCTTGTACCTCCATAGGCCACTACAATCCTATCTCACAACTTCTTCAGCTCTGCAAGCAATGGTGACATCCAGTACAGTGCTATGGAAATTTGTCCGTTTCCAGGTACTAGATCAATGCTGAATTCTATCTCTCGCTGAGGAGGAGACTCAGGTGTGTCATCCAAGAAAACATCAGGAAATTCCTTCGCCATTTGGATTCGTTCTGAAATTAATTCACTATCATTCATGTTAGCTGCTAACAGAACGTACCCCTCACAATCACTCCCACCTAAGGTAACCCTTACAGAATTTAGATATAAGGTGTGAGACAGAAATGGTTTAGTACATAGACTATCAGATGGAATAACAGCAGTTCTTTTAAAATAATCAAGGAAAACATGATACTTAGATAACCAATCTAATCCTAAAATAACTTCTAAACCACATAGAGGCAAACAGATTAGATCGTGTAGAAAAGTCCTATTCCTAATAGCGAATGGTACTTGCAGGCACACTAAACTGGTCAAAGCATTTGGGATGTAGGTGTATGGACAATCAAGTAAAAATTCAATTTAAAGAAATATAATCCTAACTCGTGAGCAATAGTTAGAGAAATAAAGAATGCGATACACCCAAATCATACAGTACAGTTAGAAATCGATTCTTGACATAACACTGACCTTGAATGAAGGCACCCGATTGCCCAACATCGTCAATAGTGATAGAAAACACTCGTCCTTGTTGTTGGGTTCTGACTGGATTTCGAGTAAATCCCTTCAGACAATCCTTGGCAATATGTCCAAGTTCTCCACAAGCACAGCAGTTAGGTGATCCAAACTGGCAAGACCTGTTACTATGCTCTTTTCCACAT
Organism: Arachis hypogaea; assembly: GCF_003086295.3. Taxonomy (NCBI): domain Eukaryota; kingdom Viridiplantae; phylum Streptophyta; class Magnoliopsida; order Fabales; family Fabaceae; genus Arachis; species Arachis hypogaea. The sequence goes on along the minus strand of NC_092048.1, from coordinate 80,197,507 downwards.
TGCTTACATGCAGGGTTTATGTAAGCCTGACAGGCTCGTTTACCATTGCCTTGCCTTACTTTACCTCGAGTGATAAATCCAAACTTTATAGTATTGCCAGCGGACTCATCTACCATTCTTTTTCGACAGTTTCTTGCCCGATGTCCTTCCTTATTACAGTAGTAACATAAACCTGTTCTGAACCGGTAAAGCCTACTACCATGATGCTTTCCACAAGTTGGGAATACTACACCACTTTGAGCTTGGTGAGGTTGACTCTCATGTCCTTGTTCAATGTCACGGTTATTGTCACTACCATTATTTCGAGTTAAAAGGCTGACATCTTGGTGGTTTCCATTCCAACACTGGAATTGATCAATGGCTTTAAAGTTGTGACCTTGAGGGGCTAAATTTTTAACAAAGTCTCTTTGTGAATCCTCCCTACTACTTGCTCGAGCTATCGCCACCTTCTTTGAACATTCTTCCACTAGTTTACTTTTATTCACTAGTTCAGTAAAATTTCGTATCTCTAGCGAAACAACAGAATTCATCAGTTCTTCTCGGAGTCCTCCTTCAAACTTTAAACACTTCCATTCCTCAAAGTCTTCTGGGTTTCCTTGACAAATCTTGGAGAAACGACACAAGTCATCGAAATTACGAGCATACTCAACAACAGTCATATCCCCTTGCCTCAGCTGCATAAGCTCTATCTCTTTAGCATCACGCACTGCTCTTGGGAAATATTTCTTGTAGAATTCATCTTTAAAAATATCCAAGGAATGTCACCTTCATTACTTTGTAGCAGTCGCTGTATCCCCTGCCACCAGTACTCAGCTTCTCCCTCGAGCATATAAGTAGCAAACTCCACGTGTTGTCCTTCCGGAATATGTTGCGCTCTCAGTGATCGTTCAATACCTCAAAACCAGTTATCATCGTCAGTCACAACGAGTGTACCCTTGAACTTAAGCGGATTAACCTTCAGAAATGTCGCAAGGGTCATAGGTCTTTCAGGATGCCCTAAGTTATTCTCATCATTCCCATTATCTTCTCCGTATTCATTCTCGTTCCCATTGCTCACTCCGAGACGCTCAACAGCCCTAGCCACTGCTACAGTAGCTTCACGCACTACTTCAGCCACGTTGTTCATGGTAGCCATAAACGTTTCCTGTTCCCTCTCGTAGTTAACATTAGGAATTCCTTCCCGTATGCCTCGTCTCTGTGAACCCATTGTAGTCTTGTTCACACCAAACAATCGTTGTTAAGGTGATCAGTCATAACACTTCAAGTCAAGTGTGAACATTCCCAAAATGAAAACACATAGACAATCATGCAACATATATCACTGGGATATCCTATACGCATGAGACACACAACAGAGTATGCAATGAAGCATAGTCAGCCCACTCCCCAGGCTCTACTGGGAACGAACTGCTCTGATACCAAATTGTAACGATCCAATTTTTAATATGTCTAGATCATACCGGAAATTGAGCGCTACCAATTTGTCTTCCTAATTATTATCTATTATTTATCATATGAGCTTGATTCGTTGTTAAACGCGTAGTTAATTTACGTGGTGTATATTTTTTTTTAAAACATTTGGATTAATAGACATAATCATTTATAATCAATTCACAAGTAATAATAGATAAAACAGTTATAAGCAACCACATAAAAATACATCACAAGTAGTTGACAACATTCGGTGATTCAGCCTTTATTAGCATATAGACTGTTAGTTAGAACAACCCTAGATATAGCTAAATAATATCTATATACATATATATACATACAACATCCCAGGTCCTGACCTGTTCAAGAGGTCCCTAAGCTGGCACCTAGGCTAGCCTAGACTCTATACTTACCTAGTCCCTCTAAACTACTAAAGCGAGGGAAAGTACGTTCTAGGTCTTCAAAACTTAAGTCAGGTGGAACGTCATCAAAAGATAGAACATCATCTGCTACACCTCTGCACGATCAGACTTTTCCACAGGACGTCTCTGGTACCTCATGAAGTAGCCACACAATAGGAATCTCGTACACAGGATTTAGGTTAAAGTGCGCATACGAACGGGGTGCAGACGTTGGCTGGTCTCATAGTATATTCATATAATCAGAGAACGATATTAACCCTAGACTTAGAAGACTACCTAGAGTGGAATCCCTTTTTGCGTACAATCGTCAGCGAACTACGGAAAGGAACTCTTACTTCCATCTAAAGGGGAAAGGGAGAGAGAAGGGGTAAGAACTGGGAAGTTCTTAGTAGGGCCAGGGTTATTAGTTACATTCATTTATTTGGGGTCGATTAGTAGACGAATAACATAATATAGCGAAGCAGTAAACAGAAGATAAGGATAGAAAGAGAAAGTAGAGAGAATAGAAAGCAGAACACAAACAAAAGAATACAAGAAAATAAAAGCACAGAAATAGCATACGAGCAGACAAACATAAAGAAGTAGATCACACACAGAAAGGAATGCAACAGAGAATGATGCGCAGACAAGAATGATGCATGTCGCCCTAGCGCAAGCCATGAGCTCATGTGTCGGTTGGCTGCCCGCAATCCCGACATTTATCCGGTCACGAGTAATCCCGATTTCCCGAATACGATTTTCCGTTCCTAAATAAATGCGCATATGATAATAGCTACTCATTTGAGACAGCCTCTGCTTACTGCAGGAAAATATATATATACGCTGCTCTGCTCTGGGGAAGCGGAAAATGGCTGTAGGTAACTTAGTGTCCCTACAGAGGCTCTGGGTTGCATTAAGCAACTAATATATATTGAATATAACTCTGGGTTGCATTAAGCAACTAATATATATATAAATATAGCTATGGGTTGCATCAAGCAACTAATATATATATATATAAATATAGCTCTGGGTTGCATCAAGCAACTAATATATATAAATATAGCTCTGGGTTGCATCAAGCAACTAATATATATAAATATCTCTTTATTATATTACTCTTCTCTTTATATCTCTTTACTCTATTCTGGTTTCTCTTTTCTCTGTATCTCTTTACTCTATTTTAATTACTCTATTCTCTGTATCTCTTTTCTCTTCTCTGATTACTCTTTTCATCTGTATCGATATTACTCTTTTTCTCCTTATCTCTTTACTTTACTCTGGTTACTCTGTGCTCTGTGTTACTTTATTCTGCTCTGATTTCTCTGTTTAACATGTGTATTTAAAGCTTATGTAAATTTCGGTATGAATAGTTCGCCTGTCCCAAGTATAGGTTCATTAAGTCTATACTGAAACAGTTTAACTTTTCATATAATACCTAACCCTAGTCGTAACTCAAGGACTAACTATGTTGCCCTAGTTCATTCACTAATTTCTGTCTATTTTTCTGTTATTAAAACCATACAGACTTTTCTTTAGTTTTTATCTTTTCTTCAACTTTTTATCTTTCTTTTATCATTGCCTCACTAATATGTTCTTACCACTCCCTAAGTGTTTTATGAAGGTAATTATGAGATTCTGTGCTTAAAGTTGTTTTTCTAAAGCTTTTACAGAAAATTGCCTTTTCCGCATTATTTTATTATTTTTATTAAAATATTATTTTTAATTAAATATTATTATTTAATATTTTATTATTATTTATTATTTTATTATTAAATTTTCGAAAATTAACTTTACTTTAACCTTTAACCTTTAAAATTCACTTTTTACCACCCGTAACTTTTAATATTTCTACTTTTACCACCCTAACTTTTGGAAATTACAAAATAACCCCCCAAACACCAAAATATTTACTTCCTTGCCGTTTTATGGATCAAAAAGGTGTTCTTCATTTTTCTTCACCACACTCAAAGTGTTCTTCATGTTCTTCTTAAATTCTTCAGATTCTTTCTTTGTTTTTACCCGTTTTTCAATCTTTTCAGCAACCGATTTTTACCAAAATTCAAAATAAATTCCCAGCCACTAAAACCCCATCTTTTCTACATGATTTTAACACAAATTGAACCTCAATTTAAGGGTTAGGGTTTCGTTTTCCAGCAGTTCCAAGAACACACATTCATAGCTTGAATTTCATCAAATTCCATCAAATTTTCACCAAAATTTCAATAAGAATTACTTATACATACAATCAATTTCAAGCACATCCAAACCATATCATAATCACACAACTCAAACACAATCAATCAAGATTAAATTTGTCAATCCCTACCTGGTTTTGCTACTTCTAATTCGGTTAAACTTTCAGGTGGTCCTTAAGCACTTTTTCCTCCTAAATCACATCAAGAACAACTTTAAATCCAAAAACTCTCAACTGACCAAATCACACTCAGTATGTTAGGAAGATATATATCTCCATAGACTTGCTGGAAATTCACGTTTCTTGGCCCTCAAGTCAAGTTAAGCATGATTCCTAAGGAAGAACATCAAGAAAACACATGTTTTGCATGGTTTTCCTTGAAAACCGAATTGAAATGGGAGGGAGACAGCCATCTCACCTTATTTCCATCCTTGATAAGTTACATGGTTATGTAGAGGAAGAAGATAGGATCATTTTGGTGAAATCAGAGTTTTAATTTGAGTTTTAGTTCAGAAGAAATCAAGCTTTGAAGATTAAGTGTTCATGAAAGTTTCTCTCTTTTCTCTCTTGTTATTTTCGGCCAAAATGATGAAAGACAGCCTTGGAGGTCTTGGGGGTGTAAGGTGAGTTGTGATTGGTTGGCTTGGAGGTGGATTAAAATAATATTAAAATATCTCTGGTGTACAACTACTAAAACTAGGTGTACCGGAACACTCGTAAAAACATCTCTAAAAATTATTTTCTGAGCTACTAGCATAAATGAAAATAGTAACATATTTATTATGAGAATAGAACATGTATAATGAGGCCTTAGCATTGCTAAATTCATCAGAGAGTGCTGGTGCTAAGCTGCACCAGTAAACCGTAAACCCGGTTAAACCGATTTTCTGTTTTTAACAAAAACAGACTAGGTAACCTTATAATAACATTCAAGCTTTTTCTAATACTAATATAATGATAATATTATACTATTATCTCTCTCCTATCATGAATCGAGTCCGGTTCGTCAAACAGAGACTATTTACGAAATTCAGAATCAAAACTGCCAACCGATACGGTTAAAAAACTAGGGTCTTCGCGATTGCATTATCAAGCTTGCCTCAGAGGAGGTTCTAGCTTAAGGATGACATAATGATAATGAGGATTGAGATGCTTGATGATATAGAAAAGGTGTTCCCTTTACTGATCTTCCGGAGAAATCCGTACTTTTAGAAAAGATCTCATGTACACGAAAATCAGGGTTGTTACATTCTACCCTCCTAAAAGAAAATTTTGCCCTCAAAATTTTAGTTACCTAGGAATAAATGTGGGTAATCAGATTTCATCTTATCTTCCAGTTCTCAAGTGTACTCTTCCTCTCCTCTTGGTTCCCATGCTACTTTGACTAAGCGAACGACTTTGCCTCTTAGCTGCTTATCACTTCTTTCTACTATCTGAACTGGTGATGCTTGATATGTCAAATCATTTCATAACTGTACTGTCTTTGGTTGTAAAACGTGACTCTTGTCGGGAATATATTTCTTAAGTTGCGAGACATGAAGAACATCATGAAGGTTTGATAAGTAAGGAGGAAGGACTATTTGATAAGCTACTAGACCGACTCTTTAAAGTATTTGGAAAGGTTATATGTATCGTGGGTTAAGCTTTTTAGTCTTAAGGGCTCTACCTATTCCAGAAAACAAAGTTACTTCTAGAAAGACATGGTTTCCCTCACTAAACTCTAAGGGTCTACGTCTATTATCGGCATAGCTCTTTTGACGGTTTTGTGCTGTCTGGATCTTCCGACAAATCTCCTTTATCTTCTCAGTAATTTCTTACACTAAGTTTGGACCTAAGACACTAGCTTCTCCATCATCATTCCAACACAATGGTGTCGACATCTTCTTCCATAGAGAGCTTCATATGGTGCCATCTCGATACTTTATTGGAAACTGTTGTTTTAGACAAATTTGACCAAAAGCAAATACTTATCCCAGCTTCTTTGGTTGTCTATCATACATGATCGTAACATGTCTTCTAACGTCTGGATTGTCTGCTCTGATTGTCCGTCTATCTGAGGATAGTATGCTATACTCGTGTGCAATTCTGTTTCCAATGCTTTCTGAAAAGCTCCCCAAAATCTAGTAGTAACCTCGAAACTCGATCTGAGACAATTTATGAAGGTATCCCATGTAGTCGTACGATTCCTTGAATATATATATTCATTCCAGCCTTTCTAATGTATAGACAACTCGAATCGAAAAGAAGCACGCCGACTTTGGCAACCTGTCCACAATCACCCAAATGGCATTACGTCCTGTTGAGGTTCTTGGCAATCTCGTGATAAAATCCATAGAAATCTGCTCCCATTTCCATTATGGTATTTCTAAGGGTTGCAGGGTTCCTGACAGCTTCTGATGTTCCACCTTCATCTTCTGGCAGGTTAAACATTTTGAGACATAATCAGCTACTTCTTTCTTTAAGCCTGGCCACCAGAACATTTGTTTCAAATCTCGATACATCTTTGTCACTCCAGGATGCATAGAAAATCTACTTTGGTGAGCTTTAGCAAGAATCTTTTGTCGCAATTCTCCAGAGTTAGGCACACAAATTCTTTTCTTGTACCTCCATAGGCCACTACGATCCTATCTCACAACTTCTTCAGCTCTGCAAGCAATGGTGACATCCAGTACAGTGCTATGGAAATTGGTCCGTTTCTAGGTACTAGATCAATGCTGAATTCTATCTCTCGCTGAGGAGGAGACTCAGGTATTTCATCCAAGAAAACATCAGGAAATTCCTTCACCATTTGGATTCGTTCTGAGATTAATTCACTATCATTCATGCTAGCTGCTAACAGAAAGTACTCCTCACAATCACTCCCACCTAAGGTAACCCTTACAGAATTCAGATATAAGGTGTGAGACAGAAATGGTTTAGTACATAGACTATCAGATGGAATAACAGCAGTTCTTTTAAAATAATCAAGGAAAACATGATACTTAGATAACCAATCTAATCCTAAAATAACTTCTAAACCACATAGAGGCAAACAGATTAGATGGTGTATAAAAGTCCTATTCCTAATAGCGAATGGTACTTGCAGGCACACTAAACTGGTCAAAGCATTTTGGGATGTAGGTGTATGGACAATCAAGTAAAAATTCAATTTAAAGAAATATAATCCTAACTCGTGAGCAATAGTTAGAGAAATAAAGAATGCGATACACCCAAATCATACAGTACAGTTAGAAATCGATTCTTGACATAACACTGACCTTGAATGAGGGCACCCGATTGCCCAACATCGTCAATAGTGATAGAAAACACTCGTCCTTGTTGTTGGGTTCTGACTGGATTTCGAGTAAATCCCTTCAGACAATCCGTGGCAATATGTCCAAGTTCTCCATAAGCACAGCAGTTAGGTGATCCAAACTGGCAAGACCTGTTACTATGCTCTTTTCCACATTGCTTACATGTAGGGTTTATGTAAGCCTGACGGGCTCGTTTACCATTGCCTTGCCTTACTTTACCTCGAGTGATAAATCCAAACTTTATAGTATTGCCAGCGGACTCATCTACCATTCTTTTTCGACAGTTTCTTGCCCGATGTCCTTCCTTATTACAGTAGTAACATAAACCTGTTCTGAACCGGTAAAGCCTACTACCATGATGCTTCCCACAAGTTGGGCATACTACACCACTTTGAGCTTGGTGAGGTTGACTCTCATGTCCTTGTTCAATGTCACGGTTATTGTCACTACCATTATTTCGAGTTAAAAGGCTGACATCTTGGTGGTTTCCATTCCAACACTGGAATTGATCAATGGCTTTAAAGTTGTGACCTTGAGGGGATAAATTTTGAACAAAGTCTCTTTGTGAATCCTCCCTACGACTTGCTCGAGCTATCGCCACCTTCTTTGAATATTCTTCCACTAGTTTACTTTTATTCACTAGTTCAGTAAAATTTCGTATATCTAGCGAAACAACAGAATTCATCAGCTCTTCTCGGAGTCCTCCTTCAAACTTTAAACACTTCCATTTCTCAAAGTCTTCTGGGTTTCCTTGACAAATCTTGGAGAATCGACACAAGTCATTGAAATTACGAGCATACTCAACAACAGTCATATCCCCTTGCCTCAGCTGCATAAGCTCTATCTCTTTAGCATCACGCACTGCTCTTGGGAAATATTTCTTGTAGAATTCATCATTAAAAATATCCCAAGGAATGTCACCTTCATTACTTTGTAGCAGTCACTGTATCCCCTGCCACCAGTACTCAGCTTCTCCCTCAAGCATATAAGTAGCAAACTCCACGTGTTGTCCTTCCAGAACATGTTGCGCTCTCAGTGATCGTTCAATACCTCAAAACCAGTTATCAGCGTCAGTCGGAACGAGTGTACCCTTGAACTTAAGCGGATTAACCTTCAGAAATGTCGCAAGGGTCATAGGTCTTTCAGGATGCCCTAAGTTGTTCTCATTATTCCCATTATCTTCTCCGTATTCATTCTCGTTCCCATTGCTCACTCCGAGACGTTCAACAGCCCTAGCCGCTGCTACAGTAGCTTCACGCACTACTTCAGCCACGTTGTTCATGGTAGCCATAAACGTTTCCTGTTCCCTCTCGTAGTTAACATTAGGAATTCCTTCCCGTATGCCTCGTCTCCGTGAACCCATTGTAGTCTTGTTCACACCAAACAATCATTGTTAAGGTGATCAGTCTTAACACTTCAAGTCAAGTGTGAACATTCCCAAAATGAAAACACAGAGACAATCATGCAACATATATCACTAGGATATCCTATACGCATGAGACACACAACAGAGTATGCAATGAAGCATAGTCAGCCCACTCCCCAGGCTCTGCTGGGAACGAACTGCTCTGATACCAAATTGTAACGATCCAATTTTTAATATGTCTAGATCATACCGGAAACTGAGCGCTACCAATTTATCTTCCTAATTATTTTCTATTATTTATCATATGAGCCTGATTCGTTGTTAAATGCGTAGTTAATTTACGTGGTGTATATTTTTTTTTAAAACGTTTGGATTAATAGACATAATCATTTATAATCAATTCACAAGTAATAACAGATAAAACAGTTATAAGCAACCACATAAAAATACATCACAAGTAGTTGACAACATTCGGTGATTCAGCCTTTATTAGCATATAGACTGTTAGTTAGAACAACCCTAGATATAGCTAATAATATCTATATACATATATATACATACAACATCCCAGGTCCTGACCTGTTCAAGAGGTCCCTAAGCTGGCACCTAGGCTAGCCTAGACTCTATACTTACCTAGTCCCTCTAAACTACTAAAGCGAGGGAAAGTACGTTCTAGGTCTTCAAAACTCAAGTCAGGTGGAACGTCATCAAAAGATAGAACATCATCTGCTACTCCTCTGCACGATCAGACTTTTCCACAGGACGTCTCTCTGGTACCTCATGAAGTAGCCACACAATAGGAATCTCGTACACAGGATTTAGGTTAAAGTGCGCATACGAACGGGGTGCAGACGTTGGCTGGTCTCACAGTATATTCATATAATCAGAGAACGATATTCACCCTAGACTTAGAAGACTACCTAGAGTGGAATCCCTTTTTGCGTACAATCGTCAGCGAACTACGGAAAGGAATTCTTACTTCCATCTAAAGGGGAAAGGGAGAGAGAAGGGGTAAGAACTGGGAAGTTCTTAGTGGGGCCGGAGTTATTAGTTACGTTCATTTATATGGGGTCGATTAGTAGACGAATAACATAATATAGCGAAGCAGTAAACAGAAGATAAGGATAGAAAGAGAAAGTAGAGAGAACAGAAAGCAGAACACAAACAAAAGAATACAAGAAAATAAAGCACAGAAATAGCATATGAGCAGACAAACATAAAGAAGTAGATCACACACAGAAAGGATTGCAACAGAGAATGATGCGCAGACAAGAATGATGCATGTCGCCCTAGCGCAAGCCATGAGCTCATGTGTCGGTTGGCTGCCCGCAATCCCGACATTTATCTGGTCACGAGTAATCCCGATTTTCCGAATACGATTTTCCGTTCCTAAATAAATGCGCATATGATAATAGCCGCTCAATTGAGACAGCCTCTGCTTACTGCAGGAGAATATATATATACGCTGCTCTGCTCTGGGGAAGCGGAAAATGGCTGTAGGTAACTTAGTGTCCCTACAGAGGCTCTGGGTTGCATTAAGCAACTAATATATATTGAATATAACTCTGGGTTGCATTAAGCAACTAATATATATATAAATATAGCTATGGGTTGCATCAAGCAACTAATATATATATATAAATATAGCTCTGGGTTGCATCAAGCAACTAATATATATAAATATAGCTCTGGGTTGCATCAAGCAACTAATATATATAAATATCTCTTTATTATATTACTCTTCTCTTTATATCTCTTTACTCTGTTCTGGTTTCTCTTTTCTCTGTATCTCTTTATTCTATTTTAATTACTCTATTCTCTGTATCGCTTTTTTCTTCTCTGATTACTCTTTTCATCTGTATCTATATTACTCTTTTTCTCCTTATCTCTTTACTTTACTCTGGTTACTCTGTGCTCTGTGTTACTTTATTCTGCTCTGATTTCTCTGTTTAACATGTGTATTTAAAGCTTATGTAAATTTCGGTATGAATAGTTCGCCTGTCCCAAGTATAGGTTCATTAAGTCTATACTGAAACAGTTTAAATTTTCATATAATACCTAACCCTAGTCGCAACTCAAGGACTAAATATGTTGCCCTAGTTCATTCACTAATTTCTGTCTATTTTTCTGTTATTAAAACCATACAGACTTTTCTTTAGTTTTTATCTTTTCTTCAACTTTTTATCTTTCTTTTATCATTGCCTCACTAATATGTTCTTACCACTCCCTAAGTGTTTTATGAAGGTAATTATGAGATTCTGTGCTTAAAGTTGTCTTTCTAAAGCTTTTACAGAAAATTGCCTTTTCCGCATTATTTTATTATTTTTATTAAAATATTATTTTTAATTAAATATTATTATTTAATATTTTATTATTATTTATTATTTTATTATTAAATTTTCGAAAATTAACTTTACTTTAACCTTTAACCTTTAAAATTCACTTTTCACCACCCGTAACTTTTAATATTTCTACTTTTACCACCCTAACTTTTGGAAATTACAAAATAACCCCCCAAACACCAAAATATTTACTTCCTTGCCCTTTTATGGATCAAAAAGGTGTTCTTCATTTTTCTTCACCACACTCAAAGTGTTCTTTATGTTCTTCGTAAATTCTTCAGATTCTTTCTTTGTTTTTACCCGTTTTTCAATCTTTTCAGCAACCGATTTTTACCAAAATTCAAAATAAATTCCCAGCCACTAAAACCCCATCTTTTCTACATGATTTTAACACAAATTAAACCTCAATTTAAGGGTTAGGGTTTCGTTTTCCAGCAGTTCCAAGAACACACATTCATAGCTTGAATTTCATCAAATTCCATCAAATTTTCACCAAAATTTCAACAAGAATTACTCATACAAACAATCAATTTCAAGCACATCCAAACCATATCATAATCACACAACTCAAACACAATCAATCAAGATTAAATTCGTCAATCCCTACCTGGTTTTGCTGCTCCTAATTCGGTTAAACTTTCACGTGGTCCTTAAGCACTTTTTCCTCCTAAATCACATCAAGAACAACTTTAAATCCAAAAACTCTCAACTGACCAAATCTCACTCAGTATGTTAGGAAGAGATATATCACCTTAGACTTGCTGGAAATTCACGTTTCTTGGCCCTTAAGTCAAGTTAAGCATGATTCCTAAGGAAGAACATCAAGAAAACACATGTTTTGCATGGTTTTCCTTGAAAACCGAATTGAAATGGGAAGGAGACAGCCATCTCACCATATTTCCATCCTTGATAAGTTACATGGTTATGTAGAGGAAGAAGATAGGATCATTTTGGTGAAATCAGAGTTTTGATTTGAGTTTTAGTTCAGAAGAAATCAAGCTTTGAAGATTAAGTGTTCATGAAAGTTTCTCTCTTTTCTCTCTTGTTATTTTCGGCCAAAATGATGAAATGAGACAGCCTTGGAGGTCTTGGGGTGTAAGGTGAGTTGTGATTGGTTGGCTTGGAGGTGGATTAAAATAATATGAAAATATCTCTGGTGTACAACTACTAAAACTAGGTGTACCGGAACACTCGTAAAAACATCTCTAAAAATTATTTTCTGAGCTACTAGCATAAATGACACTAGTAACATATTTATTATGAGAATAGAACATGTATAATGAGGCCTTAGCATTGCTAAATTCATCAGAGAGTGCTGGTGCTAAGCTGCACCAGTAAACCGTAAACCCGGTTAAACCGATTTTCTGTTTTTAACAAAAACAGACCAGGTAACCTTATAATATCATTCAAGCATTTTCTAATACTAATATAATGATAATATTATACTATTATCTCTCCCCTCTCATGAATCGAGTCCGGTTCGTCAAACAGAGACTATTTACGAAAATCAAAATCAAAACTGCCAACCGATACGGTTCAAAGACTAGGTTCTTCGCGATTGCATTATCGAGCTTGCCTCAGAGGAGGTTCTAGCTTAAGGATGACATAATGATAATGAGGATTGAGATGCTTGATGATATACCAGAGGTGTTCCCTTTATTGATCTTCTGTAGAAATCCGTACCTTCAGAAAAGATCTCATGTACACGAAAATCAGGGTTGTTACACCCCTTCTTCTTCCCTTCTCTGCAACTCCCTCCATCCTCTGCAACCACCATCGCCGACACCACCGCACCAGCCCCAACCTTCCCTTTCTCCCACCGCCACCCCCCCGCCACTGCCCCCCACCGCGGCCAACCTCAGACCACCGCCTCCTACCACTGACCACCACTACAGCATCACCACTTTCGCCCCCTTCTTCCTTCCTTCACCCCTTGCCCAACCCTAACCCAACACCTCGCCCCTGCTCCACCACCACGCCGCCGTGCTCCCTCTCAGTGCCGCCGCGTCACCACCACCATCTCTCTGCCCTCATCTCTGTTTCAAACATTTGTACTTCTACACACCAGGTTCCGCTATACTGTGATTCCTCTTTTCGATTCCTTAGTTAGTTTTTCAATTATTGTTCAGAATAGGATAGTTAGAGATGCATGTTTGTAGTGGATTTTAGGTGGTTAGGTTGCTAGGATATGGTTAGTGAATTTAGGCCTGATAATTGCGCCGTTCTTGCTACCTATTTTATCTATTTCGTAATTCTGATTTTGCTGTGATGTTCATATTGTTCATACATTGTTCTTCCATGTTTCTTACTGCTGTTACACTGCTCTTTCATGTTCATGTTATTTGTGTCTATTCGCAACTCTATTTAAATTTATATGAACTGATTTTTCCTGTTGTTTATTACCCGGGAACATCCAATTTAGCTGGAATGCTGCCCAATTTTCTGCAAATTGTTTCATTTTCTTTCATGTATTGGTTTTGGCAATTTTGCATTTTACCTTACTTAGCCATTTTACCATAGCTTGCATTCTTATTCCTTTTGTTTCCCTGGTTAATAACTTGCTTTATTGATGATTGGTGCACAAAATCACAATCACACTTTTGCAATTCCGCACAACTAACCAGCAAGTGCACTGGGTCGTCCAAGTAATACCTTACGTGAGTAAGGGTCGATCCCATGGAGATTGTCGGCTTGAAGCAAGCTATGGTTACCTTGTAACTCTTAGTCAGGATATCAATAATTCTCAAATTTAATCGTAAAAAGTAGAAGAACATGAAATAAATACTTGTTATGCAGAAATAGAGAATAGGTTGAGGTTTTGGAGATGCTTTGTCTTCTGAATCTCTGTTTTCCTACTGTCTTCTTCTTCATGCACGCAAGACTCCTTGATGGTGTTTATTTGTGGAAAACTGAATTTTCGAAAACATCCAAAACTATCCGACAAGTGCACCGGGTCGCATCAAGTAATAATAACTCACATGAGTGAGGTCGATCCCACAGGGATTGAAGGATTGAGCAATTTTAGTTTAGTGGTTGATTTAGTCAAGCGAATCAAGTGTTGGTTGAGTGATTTGTGATTAACAGAAATTAAATTGCATGAAAAGTAAAGGGAGAGGGGTAGATTGCAGAAAATTTAAGAGAACGGAAAATAAAAGTGCTGAATCTTAAAGAACAAGAAATTAAATTGGCTGAAACTTAGAACGCAAGAAATGTAAATGACTGAATCTTAAGGTGCAAGAAATGTAAATGGCTTGAATCGTAAATGGGTTAGGGATGTGGAATTGCAGAAATTAAACATAGGAAAGTAAATTGCAACAAGCAGGGAAGTAAAGGATGAATTTAATTGCAGTAGATTTCAAACAGAAAATGTAAATTGCTTGAAGAAGCGTTCAACAGAGAAACTTAAAATAGAATCTCCAGATCTCAGGACCCAAGAGACTAGATAACCAAGTCTAGATCTCAATGCCTTCCTAGATCCAATTTCAGAATTCAATTGCAAGAAAAGTAAAGATGAAGCAGTAGAAGAAAGGAAATGAATTCGTAACTTCTCAATGATGCAGTAAATCAAACAGAAGAAAATCTCAAGGTGAGATTGAGACAGAATTTCCTCAATTCTCCAACCCAAGATTTAAAACAAGTGTAGATGAAATGTAAAACAAGAAAACTAAGAGGAAGAGAATTCAATTCTCCTTCCCCAAGACTCAGAATCTCCAAAATGCTCAAAACCCAAAAGCTCTCAACTGCAAGTATTAAAAATTCTAAAAAGAAAAGCTCTCAAGAAAACTCTCAACCAAAAAACCTCTCTAAAACTTTAAATCCTAAGCTATTTATACACTTTCTTCAAATGATCATTAAGCCTTGAATTGGGCCTTTAGCCTTGATGGAATTGGGTTGCTAGTAGCCTCTGTTGATTGCTCTTGGTGTTGGGATGAAATCCATTAGTGAACCAAGCCATGAACCATTCACGTTTGAGCCAACGTTTGAGGCAAACGTTGACTCAAACGTTACTTGAGTGAGGCATTATGCAGCTAGGCCATGTGCTGTCTTCCACGTTTGGCTCAACGTTTGAGGTCAAACGTGAGCTCAAACGTGGACCTCCCTTCTTGTATGCTTCTTGGGGGCTACTTTGTCCTCTTGTCGTGTTGCCAATTTTGTGCCCAATAGAGACTATTATATATGGTTGGAAAGCTCTGAATGTCAGCTTTCTAACCCACTTGAAATCACCTCAATTGGACATCTACAACTCAAGTTATTCTTGTTTGAAGTATGCCCCTTCATGCTGTTTGGTGCCAACGTTTGACCTCACGTTTGAGTCAAACGTTGGCTCAAACGTTGCTGCCTCCAGGGATGCCATTTCTCTTCTCTTCGGAGCCAATGTTTGACCTCTCGTTTGAGGCAAACGTTGGCTCAAACGTTGCTGCCTCCAGAGATGCCATTTCTCTTCTCTTTGGCGCCAACGTTTGACCTCATGTTTGAGGCAAACGTTGGCGCAAACGTTGCCTTCCCAGGAGCTTCATTCTTCAGCCAACGTTTGACCTCAACATTTGAGGCAAATGTTGGCGCAAACGTTGGCTTTTCCCGAGGGTGTTCTTCAACTGCTACTCACGTTTGAGTTGACGTTTGAGGCAAACGTTAGCTCAAACGTGAATTCCATTTTCTCAAACCCATTCTTGCAACCTTCTTCCATAATGTTGGCACACCTTTTGTTTCCTTTCTTCACCTACAAGTAATCAAAACAACCAATCAAAGTATCACAAAATTCACAAGGTTTATAAATCAATTAATTATCAACTAAAGGTAGCTTGAACCTCATGATTTTGTATCAATTAAAAGGTGGTTGATTGATTTAAGGAAATCATGCAATTCCAATTCAAATGGCTAATTTATAATGCAAGAAAGTGCATAAAACTAAATGAAAACAAAAGAAAAAGGCTGGTGAAACTAGGCTAAGATGACTTGTCATCACAACACCAAACTTAAAGCTTGCTTGTCCCCAAGCAAGAAAAGAATTATTAAGAAGAAAGAATGAAAGTGAAAGAGAATGCTCATGTTAGCAGAATATTATTGGTAGTTCATGGGGTTTTATGCAGATATGTAACTTATCCACTTTTTATTGACAATTAGGCCTAGAAAGTTTCCTTTAAGCATCAAGCAATACACTGCTATGACCTCTCATTATTCCTTTGTCCTTGGTTACTATTTTTCTATAAGCTTTAGTTTAGTGTCATGTGTAGCAAGCTCTTTTCTTTACTTATGCTTGACACATTATTCACTATAGACACTTGGCTCACATTCCTTCTTAGAACATTGATGCCCAGTACCTCTTTGGGTTACTAAATGCCTTGTAGTTAGGTTGCTCTTGATAGTGGACTTTCAGTTGATGATCCCGGGTTAGTTAACCCAAGTCACCAAGTGTTGATGCACTCCAAAGAACTTAATAATCCAAGCAGATCCCAATACAAAGACACCACAGGCATATATTCTAAGGTTCAAGCTATTGGTGTCTAGCTTTGTTTCTTTTTATTTTTCTTTTGTTCTGTTGCCAATTTTGGCTTTTCCTTTTCTCTTTTTGTTTTTCTTTTCACACAAGGACTTTTATTTGATTGAGATTCATAGACAGTGACCTGCTTTCTTCTTAAAGAGAGAACAATCTATTCCTTTTATTCACTGATAGTGAGTTGCCACACAATCACACATATATGCCACCACTTACTATTATTTGACTTCTAGCTAACAATGAACCATCTTACTTCATGTTTCAAACATTTCTTTTATTGAATTGAAAAGATGCAGGGGACAAGGCATGCATTAGTTAAGTGAAAGTAACCACACAAGCACACACTTAGACTAGCTTACTTATTTTAAGAAAACTAAACATGATGCAAAAACTACTTTAAACAGAAAAGATGCATGGAGCAGATCCACCTTTCATTTATCGTGCTTTTTCTTTCTTCTTTCATATGTTTGGTTGTTGGTATTCCCTGTTTCCATGTTTGTTGTCTGTTGTCCACGCCAAAATCCAGCTCTATTCATCGTTTCTTCTACTCTATCTTCAAGCCTCATAGCATTACTTACTTCAATCTCACTTTTCCCTTTGAAGTACTCATCGAAAGTTGGAAACGCTGGATCCATGTTGTGCAGATGCTCTCCGATGTAGTTCAATTTAATTTGACTATTTATGTTGTAGTCGGCTTGGACTTCATATCTTGCCTCTTGGAGGGTTGTGAACTCTTTGAGAGCCCTCATATTTTCAACTTGCATTTGTGCCAACTTTCCAAATGATTCGTGAGCTTGAAAAGCATGCTCCTCTTGCATCACGAAGAATTTTGACTCAAACTCACTTTGTTTGTTCATCATCCTCAGCTGCCATTCCTCTTGCTCTTGTTGGTTTTTCATGTACTATGAATGGTATTCCTCTTGCCTTTCTTGAATTCTCATATACTGTTGTGATAATCTTCCAATGGCTTCCTGCATCTGAGTCATATCCAGAGTGTTGTGTGGTGGAATGTGTTGCTGTTCCTCCTCCTCTTGTAGCCCTTCTTCCTCCATTGGTTCATTATTTTGCCTTCTTCTTGGTAGTCTTCGGCTTTGCTGTGCTTCAGTAACAATCATCATTCTTTCAACGGTTATAGGCATGCCCGGGTGCAACCATGTTGGGTTTGCCTCTTCCATTGGCACTTTGGCTCTCATGCATAAACGCATAATGGTGCTCGGGTAGTGCAACCACCCTTCGGCCGAATTTTTCTCTGCTAACCTTTGGATGTCATTTGCAATGATCTCATGGACTTTCACTTCACCTCCCATGATTATGCAATACAACATGATAGCTCTCTTCTTATTGACCTCCGAGTTGTTTACTGTGCCTAGGATTGATCTCTTCATTAGCTCATACCAACACTTCGTTTCAGGGGTGAGATTTCCCCTTCTCAAGTACTTATACTTGTTTTTAGTAGTTCCTACCCATTCTGTGTTGACTACACTAATCTCACTGGCAATCTCATCATAGTCCTGTTCTTCATTTAGCCTTTGATGGTATCCTGGCTTATCAAAATGAGTTGCCCTTAGTTTCAATACTTTCATGATAGTATTTGGGCTAAAATCTACTTCAGTTCCCCGCACATAACTCCTGTAAGTTGGAGCTTGATCCATTTCGGTTCTTGGGGTGTTGGCATAAAATTCCCATATAATGTTCGCATTAATCTTGGTGATTGGTGAAATGAGCTCTTCCCACCTCCTTTTCCTAATCTTGACTTTCATTTCTTGGAACTCATCGTCCAGCAATAGGAGTGGAACCTCTGGATATATTTTCTTCTGCCTCATCCATTCAAGTTGTAGTTGATGGTACCAAGATCTAAATTTCCATCGATCAAATTCATGGGTGCTTTCCTCAATCATAGGCTCTTTTCCTCTTCTTCGTTTGGTTCTTGAGGAAGAGGCCATGATTGCTTAATTGGTTGATCTTTTTGAGGGTAGAGGAAGTGTGAAGAGAGTTGGAGATTTTTATGTGTTTTTGACAGAGGAATATTTGAGGCCGAGCTTAGATGGTGAGGAATGATGGATGAATTGGAGTTTGAATAGTTGGAGTGCAGGGAGTGTGCAACTTTTTCGTTTATGTGCATGGCTTGAAGGTGGTGTTTTATACTCATTTGATTGAACAATGGAGGGTTGGGATGCAATTAGATACTTTGCAAATCAACGGCGTGCATGCAAGTTGAATAAGGACAAAGCTTGCTTCGTTAATGGTTTTCAACGTTCTCTTTCCAAGAGTGTGCAGAATCACTCCTTGAAGCATGTGATGCATCTTTGTCTTCATTCTATGCCCCTCCTTGTCTTGTCCCTTTCATTGAATATTCTTTGACCACCTAACCATCACAACAAGACAACAAAGATAACATTCTCAAATCTTGGCAAGAAAGCTTATTAAATTACTATGTGAATTCTCATTCCTTATATCCATTTTGACCGTGACTCTTCTCTCTTTTTTTTCTTGGAGGACACCAAACTTAATGTTTGGCCATATAATCCAAAATATTTCTTCCTCCAACTAGTGTTTTTGAAATCTTAATGTCACTCTTGGTTATCTATTCATAAGGAATGCCTAAAAAAAATTACCTATGATCATCGATGCATGATTTTAGTTTCATTAATCAAGAACTGTTCTTTTGAAAACTCTACATATGCAGACACCAAACTTAATGTTTGGTCATATGCTTTATCAGAATGACTAAGCATATGGTCTAAGATTGTTTGAAAAAGAACTAATTTGGCGTGCTTGAAGGCACACCAAACTTAGAAGTCTTGGCATATGTTTTAAAACATTGTTTGCACTCATGAAAAAAATATCATGCTGGATGATCATAGGTTATTGAATTTAAAATAACAGAAATCTTAAATCATGGGTTGCCTCCCATGGAGCGCTCTTTTATTGTCACTAGCTTGACATTGGGGCTTTCTTTTATGGTGGTTGATGGTTGTAGTGCCTCAATTTGTCCCCTCTGACTGTGAGCTTCTTCTTTGTTGCTTGATGTTCTATCTCAGCATGTTCTAGTGAGATTATTTTGCTCACAGTATAGTAATCATCAGTCTGTTGGCTTGCTCCCAGTTGTTGATAGACTAGCTGCACTTTGTCACCTTTGGAGAGCCCTTCTGTTGGGATTTTTTTATTCTTCCACCCTTTGTGAGCCTTCTTCTTATTTTTCTTCCTTTTTCTGGTTAACCTTTCCTCCTTGACAGTAGCTTTAGTTGTGGCACTTTCCTTCTTGGTTATCTTCCAAATTTCTTTTTGAGTGCCTTCTTTTCCTTGCATCTGTTCACTTTTCTGCTTTACTGAAGTGTTGATTACTTGTCTTGAGAAACAGTCATTGATGACTTGGCTTCTTCCTTCAGAATTTTGTCGTTCTGGGAACACTTTCAGAGTGATGCTTTCCTCATGCATCCTAAGAGTTAGTTCTCCTTGCTCTACATCTATGATGGCTCTGGCAGTAGCTAAAAATGGCCTTCCCAAGATAATCGAATTGTTTCCTTCTTCTTCTGTTTCCAAGATTACAAAATCCGCAGGATAAATGAACTTGTCAACCTTAACTAAAAGGTTTTCGATCACTCCTTTGGGATGTACTACTGACTGGTCCACCAATTCCAATGACATCTGTATTGATTTCACCTTCTCTATGCCAAGTTTTTTCACTAAAGAGGATGGGATCAGATTTATGCTTGCTCCTAAATCGCACATCCCCTTGTTGATAAGTAGACTTCCAATAGTACAAGGTAGGAAGAAACTTCCTGGATCTTCCAACTTGGGAGGTAGTCCTTTTCTGATGAGTGCACTGCATTCTTCAGAGAGAAGTACAGTCTCCTTCTCCAGCCAGCTTCTTTTCTTGTTAATGAGTTCCTTCAAGAACTTGGCATATAAGGGCATCTGTTCCAATGCTTCAACCAGGGGAATGTTGATTTCCAGTTTCTTGAAAGTTTCCAGGAATTTGTGGAAGTGTTGATCTTTGGTTTCTTTGTTGAACCTCTGTGGGTATGGCAGCGGAGGAATGAAGACTTTCTCCTTTTTCTGTGCTTCTTCCTCTCTCTCATGTGTATTGATTGGCTGGTCTTCTTTTCTTTTGGGGTTCTCTGTGTTCTTGTTTGACACCATATTTTGATCATTGGCTTCCTCTGTATCTGTTGGCTTTTTGCTGCTTTCCACTGGCTTCTTTGTGGTGTCATTGTTGCTCATCAATGTTCTCCCACTTCTTAATTGTATTGTCTTGCATTCTTCCTTAGGATTTGGGATTGTGTCACTCGGTAATGAGCTTGAAGGTCTTTCAACAGAAATCTGTTTGGAGATTTGCCCAATTTGCTTCTCTAGGCTCTTCATGGAGGCTTCATGATTCTTGGTTGTCATTTCCTGGTGTTTCCACATTTTGTCTATCAATGTTTCCAAGTTGGTGAGTCTTTGAGATTCAGGTGATGCTTGTGGTGGGTTGTGAGATGTGAATGGTGGGTGGTGGGTATTTTGGTTTGTGAGTTGGTTATTGGATTGGTAATGGTTGGGGTGGTTGTTTTGAGGCTTTTTGTAAGGGTTTTGGTTAGTTTGCTGCTGGTTGTGGTTTTGGTTGTTTCTTGAAGTGTTTTGGTTTGAGTTCCTCTGCCATGGTTGTTGGTTCTGGTTGTGATTATCTCCCCATCTGAGGTTCGGGTGGTTCTTCCAGGATGGATTGTATGTGTCTCCATACACTTCATTCTGTCCAGAGTTTTGGTTGTGCATGTACTGGACTTGTTCTTGCTACTGCTCCTCTCGAGTCTCTTCATTTTGCCCCCATGTGGATGATGGTTGGCTTGTGTTAACTGCTGCAACTTGGAGGCTATCAATCCTCTTGGCCATTTGCTCAAATTATTGTTGAATTTGCTGCTGCATCATCTTGTTTTGAGCCAAGATTGAGTCCACTCCTTCTAACTCCATTACTCCTCTCCTTTGTGATGGTTGGCGTTGCCTTTGATGCGCAAAGAAATACTGATTATTAGCCACCATGTCAACAAGATTCTGGGCTTCCTCAGCAGTTTTCATCAGTTGTAATGAACCTCCAGCAGAATGATCTAATGCCTCTTGAGATTTCAATGTCAGGCCTTCATAGAAATTTTGCAGCACGTCCCATTCATTGAACATCTCTGGGGGACACTTTCTGATTAAGGCTTTGTACCTCTCCCATGCTTCATACAAGGATTCGGCATCTAATTGTGTGAATGTCTGCACCTCGGTTTTCAGCCTGATGACTCTTTGGGGTGGGTAGAATTTGGCTAGAAATTTGGTCACCAAGTCATCCCAACTAGTGATGCTTCCTTGGGGAAAAGTTTCAAGCCATTGTGTGGCCTTGTCCCTTAATGAGAACGGGAACAGCAGGAGCTTGTAAGTTTCAGGATTCACACCATTGGATTTGACAGTGTCACAAATCCTTAAGAAGGTAGATAGATGTTGATTTGGGTCCTCCAATGGTCCTCCCCCAAATGAGCAGTTGTTTTGGACCAATGTGATGAGTTGTGGCTTCAGTTCAAAGTTATTTGCATTGACATTAGGGGTGAGAATGCTGCTTCCACAATGTCTAGCATTTGCAAAGGTGTAGGAGGCCAATACTCTCCTCTGTTGTGGGTGATTGTTAACTCCTTCTCCTGGATTAGATGTATCTCCTTCCATCTCGTGATATTCTTCCTCAGATTCTTCTTCTCCAACAATATTTTTCCCTCTTTCAGCTCTTCTTAACCTTCTAAGAGTTCTCTGGTCAGCTTCAGATAAAACAGGAATGGATCTCCCTGTACCTGACATACAAACAATCAAAAGAAACACCAACAATAACACTTCAATCTATTGCTAGAATGAAGTTTAGTTTAAGCAAAAATTCGAACAGTTAGTGGGTTAGCCCAAGATTAAAGAATCAGAAAAGAAAAAGTGCTTGATCTAGATCTCCACTTCACGTAATCATTGTCAATCTATTTCAATCCCCGGCAACGGCGCCAAAAACTTGATGGTGTTTATTTGTGGAAAATTGAATTTTCCAAAACATCCAAAACTAACCGGCAAGTGCACCGGGTCGCATCAAGTAATAATAACTCACATGAGTGAGGTCGATCCCACAGGGATTGAAGGATTGAGCAATTTTAGTTTAGTGGTTGATTTAGTCAAGCGAATCAAGTGTTGGTTGAGTGATTTGTGATTAACATAAATTAAATTGCATGAAAAGTAAAGGGAGAGGGGTAGATTGCAGAAAATTTAAGAGAACGGAAAATAAAAGTGCTGAATCTTAAAGAATAAGAAATTAAATTGGCAGAAACTTAGAACGCAAGAAATGTAAATGACTGAATCTTAAGGTGCAAGAAATGTAAATGGCATGAATCGTAAATGGGTTAGGGATGTGGAATTGCAGAAATTAAACACAGGAAAGTAAATTGCAATAAGCAGGGAAGTAAAGGATGAATTTAATTGCAATATATTTCAAACAGAAAATGTAAATTGCTTGAAGAAGCGTTCAACAGAGAAACTTAAAATAGAATCTCCAGATCTCAGGACCCAAGAGACTAGATAACCAAGTCTAGATCTCAATGCCTTCCTAGATGCAATTTCAGAATTCAATTGCAAGAAAAGTAAAGATGAAGCAGTAGAAGAAAGGAAATGAAATCGCAACTTCTCAATGATGCAGGAAATCAAACAGAAGAAAATCTCAAGGTGAGATTGAGACAGAATTTCCTCAATTCTCCAACCCAAGATTTAAAACAAGTGTAGATGAAATGTAAAACAAGAAAACTAAGAGGAAGAGAATTCAATTCTCCTTCCCCAAGAATCAGAATCTCCAAAATGCTCAAAACCCAAAAGCTCTCAACTGCAAGTATTAAAAATTCTAAAAAGAAAATCTCTCAAGAAAACTCTCAACCAAAAAACCTCTCTAAAACTTCAAATCCTAAGCTATTTATACACTTTCTTCAAATGATCATTAAGCCTTGAATTGGGCCTTTAGCCTTGATGGAATTGGGTTGCTAGTAGCCTCTATTGATTGCTCTTGGTGTTGGGAGGAAATCCATTAGTGAACCAAGCCATGAACCATTCACGTTTGAGCCAACGTTTGAGGCAAACGTTGACTCAAACGTTACTTGAGTGAGGCATTATGCAGCTAGGCCATGTGCTGTCTTCCACGTTTGGCTCAACGTTTGAGGTCAAACGTGAGCTCAAACGTGGACCTCCCTTCTTGTATGCTTCTTGGGGGCTACTTTGTCCTCTTGTCGCGTTGCCAATTTTGTGCCCAATAGAGACTATTATATATGGTTGGAAAGCTCTGAATGTCAGCTTTCTAACCCACTTGAAATCACCTCAATTGGACATCTACAACTCAAGTTATTCTTGTTTGAAGTATGCCCCTTCATGCTGTTTGGTGCCAACGTTTGACCTCACGTTTGAGTCAAACGTTGGCTCAAACGTTGCTGCCTCCAGGGATGCCATTTCTCTTCTCTTTGGAGCCAACGTTTGACCTCTCGTTTGAGACAAACGTTGGCTCAAACGTTGCTGCCTCCAGGGATGCCATTTCTCTTCTCTTTGGCGCCAACGTTTGACCTCACGTTTGAGGCAAACGTTGGAGCAAACGTTGCCTTCCCAGGAGCTTCATTCTTCAGCCAACGTTTGACCTCAACGTTTGAGGTAAACGTTGGCACAAACGTTGGCTTTTCCCCAGGGTGTTCTTCAACCGCTACTCACGTTTGAGTTGACGTTTGAGGCAAACGTTAGATCAAACGTGAATTCCATTTTCTCAAACCCATTCTTGCAACCTTCTTCAATAATGTTGGCACACCTTTTGTTTCCTTTCTTCACCTACAAGTAATCAAAACAACTAATCAAAGTATCACAAAATTCACAAGGTTTATAAATCAATTAATTATCAACTAAAGTTAGCTTGAACCTCATGATTTTGTATCAATTAAAAGGTGGTTGATTGATTTAAGGAAATCATGCAATTCCAATTCAAATGGCTAATTTATAATGCAAGAAAGTGCATAAAACTAAATGAAAACAAAAGAAAAAGGCTGGTGAAACTAGGCTAAGATGACTTGTCATCACAACACCAAACTTAAAGCTTGCTTGTCCCCAAGCAAGAAAAGAATTATTAAGAAGAAAGAATGAAAGTGAAAGAGAATGCTCATGTTAGCAGAATATTATTGGTAGTTCATGGGGTTTTATGCAGATATGTAACTTATGCAGATATCTAACTTGTCCCCAAGCAACTGAAAATCAAATAGGATAAAAAGAAGAAAATATACAATGAATTCCAAAAACATCTATGAAGATCAGTATTAATTAGATGAGCGGGGCTTTTAGCTTTTTGCCTCTGAACAATTTTGGCATCTCACTTTATCCTTTGAAGTTCAGAATGATTGGCTTCTATAGGAACTCAGAATCATGATAGTGTTATTGATTCTCCTAGTTAAGTATGTTGATTCTTGAGCACAGCTACTTTATGAGTCTTAGCCGTGACCCTAAGCATTTTGTTTTCCAGTATTACCACTGGATACATAAATGCCACAGACACAAAACTGGGTGAACCTTTTCAGATTGTGACTCAGCTTTGCTAGAGTCCCCAATTAGAGGTGTCCAGAGCTCTTAAGCACACTCTTTTTGCTTTGGACCACGACTTTAACCGCTCAGTCTCAAGTTTTCACTTGACACCTTCACCCCACAAGCACATGGTTAGGGACAGCTTGGTTTAGCCGCTTAGGCCAGGATTTTATTCCTGAGGGCCCTTCTATCCACTGATGCTCAAAGCCTTGGATCCTTTTTATTACCCTTGTCTTTTGATTTAAAGGGCTATTGGTTTCTTCTGCTTGCTTTTTCTTTCTTTTTCTCTCTTTTTTTTTCTATTCACTGCTTTTTCTTGCTTCAAGAATCAATTTTTTGATTTTTCAGATTATCAATAACACTTCTCCTTTTTCATCATTCTTTCAAGAGCCAACAATTATAACATTCATAAACAACAAATTCAATCATATGCACTGTTCAAGCATTCATTCAGAAAACAAGAGTATTGCCACCACATCAAAATAATTATACTGTTTTAAAATTTAAAATTCATGTACTTCTTTTTCTTTTTTAATTAAAAACACTTTTTATTTAAGAAAGGTGATGGATTCATAGGACATTCATAGTTTTAAGACATAAACTTTAAATTTTATTAATCATGGAATGACAATAAGACTCAAAAATAAATATAAGAGCAAACTAATAATAATAGAAGACAGAAAAGTAAAAAATAGAAAAGTAAATGACTATTAAAATAGACTCTTAATAATAAAGGTTATCACATAGTTAGGACTCAACAACCTTGATCTTGAAAACTGGATGCTCCCTCAATCTGTGGGGTGCTTGGTCCTTCAAGGGAGAGCTTCTGGCGCTTCAGCTCCTGTAGCTCATGCCCCTGCTTCTCCTGTTCCTTTAGCAGTTTGCAGAACATGCAGTTTTTATTCTGCTGTTCTTCCTTAAGTTGTTCCATAGCTTCTTGTAGCTTGGTAACAAATGCTTCTAGGTGGGTCCAGTAGTCAATTTCAGGAATTTCTGGGAGGAACTCCTGCGCCCTCCTTTTTATGGAGTTGTCTTGTACATGTCCTTCCATTGACTTCTTGGTGATTGGGTGTTCGATTGGGATGAATTCATCTACTCTGATTCTCACCCCAGCATCTTTACATAGCAGAGAAATTATGCTTGGGTAGGCCAGTTTGGCTTCAGTGGAGTTCTTGTTTGTAATTGTGTAAAACTCACAAGAAATCAGATGATGAATCTCCACTTCCTTTCGAAGCATAATACAATGAATCATCACTGCTCTTTTGACAGTGACCTCAGAGCGGTTGCTCGTGGGCAATATAGAACGCCCAATGAAGTCCAAACAGCCTCTTGCAACTGGTTTGAGATCTCCCCTCTTGAGTTGGTTTGGGACGCCTTTTGAATTGGTTATCCACTTAGTTCCAAGGAGGCATATGTCCTCTAGAACTTGATCCAACCCCTTATCTACTCTCACCATTCTCCTATTAAAGGAATCTGGATCATCTTGTAGTTGAGGCAGTTTAAAGACCTCTCTTATTTTGTCCAGATGGAAGTAAATAAGCCTCCCTCTGACCATGGTTCGGTAGGTATGAAAGGCGGTTCCAGTTATTCTCTGCTTATCTGTTAGCCACAAATTTGAGTAGAATTCCTGAACCATGTTTCTGCTAACCTTTGTTTCAGGATTAGCTCGAATTTCTCATCCTCTATTTCGAATTTGCTCTTGGATCTCTGGATATTCATCTTCTTTCAGATTGAATTTAACTTCCGGGATCACTGACCTCAGACCCATTATTTTGTGGTAATGGTCTGCATGTTCTTTGGTTAGGAACCTCTCTTGATTCCAAAGACTCTTTGGAGTATTCTCTTTCTTGCCTCTTGATGAGTCTTAGCTCAGTGATCACGGAAAAACACACCAAACTTAGAGGTTTGCTTGCCCTCAAGCAAAAGAAAGGAAAGGGGAGAGAGAGGCAAATTTGAATGGTGGAGAGGAAGGGATGGCCGAATGTGTATTTATAAGAGGAGGGGAGGGATTTCGAAAATTTTGAGAGAGATATGCCATAGAGATATGATTGGTGGAAGAAAATAAAATCATGATATGAAAAAGATGAGATTTTCAATTGAAAAAGGTATAAAGAGGTTAAATCTGATAATTTGGTTATGCATCTGAGAAATAAGAGATGATGTGATGGGTTTGAAAATATTTGAAAAGAAATTGAAAAGATACTTGAGTTTTTGAAGAAGATTTGGGAAGGATTTGAAAGAAAATTGAAAAGAGATTTAGAGAATTGTTGAATTTTTTAAAATTGAGGGTGAATAATGAAAGTTTGAAGCATGTTTATGCAGAAAATTATGAGTTAAAACATGAAAATTTGAAAAAATTTGAATTCGGAAACAAAATCTCCTCTTCCTACCTTTCTGGTGTTTAACGCCCAAGTGTTGGCCATTATGGGCATTTAAGGCCCAGCCAGGTACCCTGGCTGGCGTTAAACGCCAGAAACCCCTTTATCACTGGGCGTTTTGCTGAACGCCTATGATGCTGCAATTCTGGCGTTAAACGCCTAAAATGGTACCTTTACTGGCGTTAAACGCCCAGAATGGTACCCATTCTGGCGTTTAACGCCCAAAATGCCCTTTACTGGCGTTTTCTTGTCAGCAAGCTCCTTTTCTCTGCTTTTTGCACTGAATACTTCTGTAACTCTGTGAATTTCTTCAACTTTGATGATTAACCTTTTAAGAAAATGTATATCAAATTTCTACAAGTATTATTTAAAACAAATAACTTGCTAATGGCTGGGTTGCTTCTCAGCAAGCGCTTCTTTATTGTCTTTAGCTGGACCCTTACTGAGCTTCATTCAAGCCTCAGTTTTGAGCATTCTTGCTCAAAATTGCTTTCAAGATAATGTTTGATTCTCTGTCCATTAACAATGAACTTTTTGTCAGAATCAATATCTTGAAGGTCAACATATCCATATGGTGACACTCCTGTAATCATATATGGTCCCCTCCACCGGGATTTTAATTTCCCGGGAAATAATCTGAGCCTAGAGTTGAATAGCAGAACTTTTTGTCTTGGCTCAAAGACTCTGGATGACAATTTCTTGTCATGCCACTTTTTTGCTTCTTCCTTATAAATTTTTGCATTTTCAAAAGCATTGAGTCTGAACTCCTCTAGCTCATTTAGCTGGAGCAATCTTTTCTCACCAGCTAACTTAGCATCCAGGTTTAGGAATCTGGTTGCCCAGTAGGCTTTATGTTCCAGTTCCACAGGCAGATGACAGGCCTTGCCATACACAAGCTGGTATGGAGAGGTTCCTATAGGAGTCTTGAATGCTGTTCTGTATGCCCACAGAGCATCATCCAAGCTCTTTGCCCAATCCTTTCTACGAGCAATTACAGTCTGTTCCAAGATTCTTTTAGCTCTCTATTAGAGACTTCAGCCTGCCCATTTGTCTGTAGATGATATGGAGTTGCTACTTTGTGGCTAATTCCATATCGGACCATAGCAGAATAAAGCTGTTTATTGCAGAAATGGGTGACCCAACACTGATGAGTACTCTGGAAACACCAAATCTGCTGAAAATATGTTTTTGAAGAAACTTCAGCACAGTCTTGGTATCATTAGTGGGTGTGGCAATTGCCTCCACCCATTTAGATACGTAGTCTACTGCCACCAGAATGTAAGTGTTTGAGTATGATGGTAGGAAAGGACCCATGAAGTCAATACCCTATACATCAAACAACTGAATCTCTAAGATCCCTTGTTGAGGCATGGCGTAACCATGAGGTAAGTTGCCAGCTCTTTGGCAACTGTCACAGTTACGCACAAACTCTCGGGCATCTCTATAGAGAGTAGGCCAGTAGAAGCCACATTGGAGGACTTTAGTGGCTATGCGCTCACTTCCGAAATGTCCTCCATACTGTGATCCATGGCAATGCCACAGGATCTTCTGTGCCTCCTCTCTAGGGATGCATCTGTCGATCATTCTGTCTGCACATCTCTTAAAGAGATATGGTTCATCCCACAAGTAGTACTTTGCATCAGAAATTAGTTTTTTCTTTTGCACCCTGCTGTACTCTTGGGGTATGTACCTCATAGCTTTATAATTTGCAATGTCTGCAAACCATGGTGCTGGCAAAGAGTTGCTCATCTGGAAAGGTCTCAGAGATCTCAGTAGAAAGGAGGGACGCCCCAGCTACTGGTTCTATCCGGGACAGGTGATCAGCTACCTAGTTCTCTGTTCCTTTTCTGTCTCTTATTTCTATATCAAACTCTTGCAGAAGCAACACCCATCTTATGAGCCTGAGTTTTGAATCCTGCTTTGTGAGTAAATATTTAAGAGCAGCATGGTCAGTGTACACAATTACTTTTGATCCTACCAAATAGGATCTAAACTTGTCAATGGCATAAACCACTGCTAGCAGCTCTTTTTCTATAGTTGTGTAATTCTTCTGTGCGTCATTTAGAACACGACTGGCATAGTAAATGACGTGCAGAAGCTTGTTATGCCTTTGTCCCAATACTGCACCAATGGCATGGTCACTGGCATCACACATTAGTTCGAATGGTAATGTCCAGTCTGGTGCAGAGATGACTGGTGCTGTGACCAGCTTAGCTTTCAGGGTTTCAAATGCTTGCAGACACTCTGTGTCAAACACAAATGGCATGTCAGCAGCTAGCAGGTTTCTTAGAAGTTTTGCAATTTTTGAAAAATCCTTTATAAACCTCCTATAGAATCCTGCATGCCCCAGAAAGCTTCTGATTGCCTTAACATTGGCAAGTGGTGGTAATTTTTCAATCACCTCTACCTTGGCTTGATCCACCTCTATTCCCTTGCTTGAAATTTTGTGCCCAAGGACAATTCCTTCAGTCACCATAAAGTGACATTTTTCCCAGTTTAAGACCAGGTTAGTCTCTTGGCACCTTTTCAGGACAAGTGCTAAATGATCAAGACAGGAGCTGAATGAGTCTCCAAATACTGAGAAGTCATCCATGAAGACTTCCAAGAACTTCTCTACCATATCAGAGAAGATAGAGAGCATGCACCTCTGAAAGATTGCAAGTGCATTGCACAAACCAAAAGGCATTCTTCTGTAAGCAAATACTCCAGATGGACATGTGAATGCTATTTTCTCTTGGTCTTGAGGATCCACTATAATTTGGTTGTAGCCTGAATAGCCATCCAAAAAGCAGTAGTATTCATGGCCTGCTAGTCTCTCTAGCATCTGGTCTATGAATGGTAAAGAAAAATGATCCTTTCTGGTGGCTGTATTGAGCCTTCTATAGTCAATACACATACGCCACCCTGTAACTGTTCTTGTGGGAACCAGTTCATTTTTTTCATTATGAACTACTGTCATGCCTCCCTTCTTGGGGACAACTTGGACAGGGCTCACCCAGGGGCTATCAAAAATAGGATAAATAATCCCAGCCTCTAGTAACTTAGTGACCTCTTTCTGCACCACCTCCTTCATGGCTGGATTTAGCCACCTCTGTGGTTGAACCACTGGCTTAGCATCATCCTCTAATAGGATCTTGTGCATGCATCTTGCTGAGCTAATGCCCTTAAGATCACTTATGGACCACCCAAGGGCGGTCTTGTGTGTCCGTAGCACTTGTATCAGTGCTTTCTCTTCTTGTGGATTTAAAGCAGAGCTTATGATCACTGGAAAAGTGTCACCCTCTCCCAGAAATGTATATTTCAGGGATGGTGGTAGTGGTTTGAGCTCGGGTTTAGGAGATTTCTCCTCTTCCTGATGGATTTTTAGAGGTTCTTTAATTTCCTCTGGTTCCTCCATATCAGGCTGAACATCTTTAAAGATGTCCTCTAGCTCTGATTCAAGACTCTTAGTCATATTGATCTCTTCCACCAAAGAGTCAATAATATCAGTGTTCATGCAGTCATTTGATGTGTCTGGATGCTGCATAGCTTTGACAGCATTTAACTTGAACTCATCCTCATTGACTCTCAGGGTCACTTCCCCTTTTTGTACATCAATAAGACTTTGTTCAGTTGCTAGGAAAGGTCTTCATAGAATGAGAGTTGCACTCTTGTGCTCCTCCATTTCCAGCACTACAACGTCAGTGGGAAAGGCAAATGGCCCAACCTTGACAATCATGTCCTCAATTATACCTGATGGATATTTAATGGAGCCATCAGCAAGTGGAAGACATATCCGGGTTGGTTTGACTTCTTCAGTCAACCCAAGCTTTCTGATAGTAGATGTAGATATTAGGTTGATACTTGCTCCAAGGTCACATAGAGCTGTCTTAGTACAATACCCTCTAATGTGCATGGTATCATAAAGCTTCCTGGATTTTGAAGCTTTTCTGGTAAGCTTTTTAGAATGACTGCACTGCATTCTTCAGTGAGAAACACTTTTTTAGTTTCTCTCCAATCCTTCTTATGACTTAAGATCTCTTTCATGAACTTAGCATAAGAGGGTATTTGCTCGAGTGCCTCCGCAAACGGGATCTTTATCTCAAGAGTCCTGAGATAGTCTGCAAAGCGGGCAAATTGTTTATCCTGTTCTGCTTGGCGGAGTTTCTGAGGATAAGGCATCTTGGCTTTATATTCTTCAACCTTAGTTGCTGCAGGTTTATTCCCTACAGAAGTGGTTGGAGAAGCCTTCTTAGAGGGGTTACTATCAGCACTTGCAGGTGTCTGATCCCTCATTGGCCTTTGAACGCTAGGATTGGGTGCAGGATGGGCGTTTAACGCCAGCTTCCCATCCTTTTCTGGCGTTTGAACGCCAGAACTGGGCAAGGAATGGGCGTTTAACGCCAACTTTTCTCCCTTTTCTGGCGTTTGAATGCCAGAATTATTCCTCTTTGGGCTCTTGCTATCCTCAGAGGGATTTTGGGCAGTGGTTTGATCATCCTCTGTCATTTGTTCCTTTCTTGACTTTTTGCTACTTTGAACTGAATTATTCAATGTCTTCCCGCTCCTTAGTTGAACAGCTTGGCATTCTTCTATTATCTGTTTAGATAGCTGCTGTCTTGTCTGATTTAATTGTGCTTCTATATTCTTGTTAGCATTTTTAGTGTCTTGGAGCATCTCCTTGAATTCTGCTAATTGTTTTGTCATTAGAAGTAATTGCTGATTTAGTTCAACAATCTGTTCTTGAGGATTATAATCAGTAGTTGCTACCATAGCTTCTTTTTCTTTGGAGGGCTCATTGCTTGAGTACAGATGTTGATTTCTAGCAACTGTATCTATGAGTTCTTGACCCTCTTCAATTGTCTTTCTCATGTATATAGATCCACCAGTTGAGTGGTCTAGAGACATTTGAGCTCTTTCTGTAAGCCCATAGTAGAAGATGTCTAACTGTACCCACTCAGAAAATATTTCAGAGAGGCATTTCCTTAGCATCCCTCTATACCTCTCCCAGGCATTATAAAGGAATTCATGATCCTTTTGTTTTAAGCCTTGGATGTCCAGCCTTAGCTGTGTCATCCTTTTTGGAGGGTAAAATTGATTCAGGAATTTGTCTGATAACTGTCTCCATGTTTTTATGTTTGCTGTGGGTTGGTTATTTAACCACCTCTTAGCTTGATTTTTTACAGCAAATGGAAAAAGTAATAATCTGTAGACATCCTGATCCACTTCTTTATCACGTATTGTGTCAGCAATTTGTAAGAACTATGCCAGAAACTCAGTAGGTTCTTCCTGTGGAAGACCGGAATACTGGCAATTTTGCTGCACCACGATAATGAGCAGAGGATTTAGCTCAAAACGGCTTGCTTTGATGGGAGGTATACAGATGCTACTCCCATATGCAGCTGTAATGGGGTTGGCATATATGACTCCAGAGTCCTTCTGTACTGTTCATTTCCACTTATGTCCATGATAGAGAAAAGAGAATTGATATGAATTGCAAATAAATTATATTTTTTAAGGTAACCAAAATTAAAATAAGATAAAATAAAATAAAATAAAATAATTGAAAAATTGAATATAAATTAAAAAATTAGAAGAAATTGAAATAAAAGCAAATTGAAGACTAAATTAATTAATTAATTAAAAAGATTTTGAGATTAGCAATAAAAAAGATATGATTGAGGATTATTTTGGAAAAGATATGATTGAGAAGATATGATTGAAGAAATTAAAAAGATTTGAGTTGATTTTTTTTCTTTTAAAAAGATTTGAAAAGATCAATTTTTGAAATTAGAATTTTTACTTGATTAAAAAGAAGAGATATGATTTTGAAAATCTTTGACTACTTTAATGTTAAATTTGGAAAATTATGAGTAAAATAAGGAAAAGATATTTTTTTATTTTTAAATTTTAATGAGGAAAGAGAAAAACAACAAAACAACACTAAACTTAGAAATTTTAGATCAAAACAAAGAGAACAAACAAGAAAACTTGGAATATCAAGATGAACACCAAGAACACTTTGAAGATCAAGATGAACACCAAGAACAAATTTTTGAAAAATTTTTAAGTAAATAAAAGCACAAAAACACACCAAACTTCAAATTTTTAGAAAATCAAACACAAATTTTCGAAAAATTAAAGGAAAACACAAAGAAGACACCAAACTTATAATTTTTAAAGATCAAGAAACAACTAAGACTATGCAAATTCAAAAAATTAAAAGAAAGTAAAAGCTTGCAATTGACACCAAACTTAAAATATGAAACTAAACTCAAATAAAATACTCTAAACCAACAAAAATAAAATATTCCTAATCTAAGCAACAAGATAAACCATCAGTTGTCCAAACTCGAACAATCCCCGACAACGGCGCCAAAAACTAGGTGCACGAAATCACAATCACACTTTTGCAATTCCGCACAACTAACCAGCAAGTGCACTGGGTCGTCCAAGTAATACCTTACGTGAGTAAGGGTCGATCCCACGGAGATTGTCGGCTTGAAGCAAGCTATGGTTACCTTTTAACTCTTAGTCCGGATATCAATAATTCTCATATTTAATTGTAAAAAGTAGAAGAACATGAAATAAATACTTGTTATGCAGCAATGGAGAATAGGTTGAGGTTTTGGAGATGCTTTGTCTTCTGAATCTCTGCTTTCCTACTGTCTTCTTTTTCATGCACGCAAGGCTCCTTCCATGGCAAGCTTTATGTTGGGCATCATTGTTGTCAATGGCTACTTCCCGTCCTCCCAGTGAAAATGTTCCAAATGCACTATCACCACACGGCTAATCATCTGTCAGTTCTCGATCATGTCAGAATAGGATCCATTAATTCTTTTGCGTCTGTCACTACGCCCAACACTCGCGAGTTTGAAGCTCGTCACAGTCATCCCTTCCCAGATCCTACTCAGAATACCACAGACAAGGTTTAGACTTTCTGGACCTCAAGAATGACCACCAATAATTCTAGCCTATACTACGAAGGTTCCAATCTTAGATTAGAAACCCAAGAGATACACATTCAAGCTTGATAGCATGTAGA
Organism: Arachis hypogaea; assembly: GCF_003086295.3. Lineage (NCBI taxonomy): Eukaryota > Viridiplantae > Streptophyta > Magnoliopsida > Fabales > Fabaceae > Arachis > Arachis hypogaea. Next base: position 80,162,998 of record NC_092048.1, on the reverse strand, counting down.
ACGGAAGTGGTTGTCAGGAATGCATTCATAGGTGAGAATGATGATGAGTGTCACAGATCATCACATTCATCAGGCTGAAGTGCGAATGAATATCTTAGAATAGAGGCAAGCATGATAGAATTGAAAAGAGTAGTAATTGCATTAATTCATCGAAACACAGCAGAGCTCCTCACCCCCAACCATGGGGTTTAGAGACTCATGCCATAGAGAATACAATATAAAATGTGTAAAGTGTCATGAGGTACAAGATGAATTACTAAAAGTAGTTTTTATAGTAAACTAGTGACCTAGGGTTACAGAAAATGAGTAAGCTAGGGTGTTTAGTGTAAAAATCCACTTCCGGGGGCCCACTTGGTGTGTGCTTGGGCTGAGCATTGAAACTTTCATGTGTAGAGACTTTTCTTAGAGTTAAACGCCAGCTTTTGTGCCAGTTTGGGCGTTTAACTCCAGCTTTTATGCCAGTTCTGGCGTTAAATGCCAGAATTCTTAAGATGACTTGGAACACCAGTTTGGGCCATCAAATCTTGGGCAAAGTATGGACTATTATATATTTCTGGAAAGCCCAGGATGTGTACTTTCCAACGAAATTAAGAGCGCGTCAATTGGGCTTCTGTAGCTCCAGAAAATCTACTTCGAATGCAGAAAGGTCAGAATCCAACAGCATCTGCAGTCCTTTTTCAGCCTCTGAATCAGATTTTTGCTCAGGTCCCTCAATTTCAGCCAGAAAATATCTGAAATCACAGAAAAACACACAAAATCATAGTAAAGTCCAGAAAAGTGAATTTTAAATAAAAAATAATAAAAATATAATAAAAACTAACTAAAATATACTAAAAACATACTAAAAACAGTGCCAAAAAGCGTATAAATTATTCGTTCATCAATGATTTCATTTTAATTTTAGCTAATCCGGTACCTATATGAATTATCATCAATAACCTGATATCCTTGCTTGACTATGAGTTGATTATTCTTTAAACTTGTGAAATTTACTGTTAACTAGGAAACCATTATCATGCCCCCTATTTTAACTTCCTTTTTACTAACTCACTACTTTCACTTTCTAACTACCTTTTCACCTATCACCCAATTTTAACTCTCTAACTTCTCTTTTTGCTTTCTAACTAACTACTTTAACTTTCTAACTCAAGGCATGATTATTGTTTTTCCTAATTAACATGAATTCTACTTATATTATATTTTGGATTGTGATTTTTCACCTCAGATTTTTCCCTCAAATATAGTCCAAAATGTATATATATTTAACTCATTTAATAATTCTACTGCTCGTTTGCCTTTATGCTTACATTGATAAATCCTATTTGCCTACTTCTTTTCCTGCTTTTATTCTTCAATTATATCCTGGAATCTGCGCTTTTCAGGATGTCTGACCCTCAACGCAAAGGAAAAGGCAAAGCAACCACCGGCAAAAGGAAAAGAGGCGAATCCTCTATGTCCATTCTGGACATTTTGCATGATGACTCCTGGCGGGAAAAGCACTTTACCCCGCAGGAGAAAGCTGACCAGCTCCTCACTGCCAATGATCCAGTTAAATTTGCAAACAGATACAGTGAGCTAAAGTATCCAGTGTTTGCCACTTCCAGGAACCTGTACCTGGAAAGAACTCTAAAAATTTCAGAAGAACTACAGTAGTACACCTCCGAACAGATAAAAAAGAGAGGATGGTTCTTCTTGGAGAGAAACTTGACAGAGGTCAATGCTTCCTGGGTCAGACAGTTTTACTGCAACTATTTCAAGACTTCCGTGGATGTAGTGCACCTCAAAGGGAAACAGATTTTGGTCACTTTGGAAGCTATTGAGGACATCCTCCACCTTAAGCCTAAATCTGATCAGCCTGACGGTTACTAAAAGGCTGAAGAGGATATGCGCTTTATGAGATTTGACTGGGATGCTGTCAAGCAGAGAATAGCCCTTGATCCTACTGTCCCATGGGTCATGGGAAAGAACACAGTAATGTCTAAGGGAATAAAGCTGATTTATCTGAATGATGAGGCTCAGCTCTGGCACCAGATTCTGAGCAACTATGTGATGTCGAGCACTCATGAGATAGAGCTGCCCGCTGCTATGATCACCCTCATCTGGTGTGTGATGAAGGGTAAGGACCTGTATCTGCCACGTTTTATCCGGTATTATATGGCCAGGGTCCATGTCAGAGGCACTCTCCCTTTCCCTTATCTAGTCACCCAGCTAGGTTGTCGAGCCGACGTTCCTTGGGAGCTTGCTGATGAAAAGCTACCTGCTGTGGACTGCAAGAAGATTATCCCTCACAACAGGAATTTTCAAGCTTTAGGTTACAGACCCCCATTCCTCACCGCTTCTGATGAGACAGCCACACCTTCAGCTACCCCTTCTTCATCCACTGCTGCACCAGCTACCACCACTGCACCTCCACCTGCATCAGAGTCCATTTACCACTTCGTGCACCGCCTATTTTGGCAGCTGGACCAGATAGAGTGCCACAACCAACGGCGATATGAGAGATCTGAGCGTCGTAATAATCGACGCTATGAGCACCTCAAGTTGATGATCCAATCCGTCGGCGACATCCCCTCCGAGCCTGACACCCCTTCTGATACATCTGAGGTGGAGGAGGATGATCACGAGGAGGAGACACCTACCCAGGCTGAGCAGGCAGGACCAGAGCAGACTGCGCCACATCATGAGGAGCACCACCAGCTAAAGGCGGCAGACCCAGAGATTCATCTACAGTCCGCGCCTCCCCTGCAGTAGATAGATCCGCCTACACTTATCCAACCTGCAGACCCTTAGGCCACCACAGAGACTCCAGCAGCCCATCCTTCCGGTGATGACACTTCTTCACACCCAGCTTGAGTGAGCATCGAGGACGATGCTATATTTTAAGTGTGGGGAGGTCGCCATCCCTGGCGTATCTTTTTGGTGAACCACTACATACTCTTTTTATCTTATTTTGTTTATTTTTCTGTATTTTTTTTTATCTTTATTTTTATTTTTCAGTACTTGCACATTGTTCTTTTTCTGTATTTACTTTATTTCCGTATTTTGCACTTTAGTTTATATCTTAGACATTTAGTTTAGTTTGCAATTCTAAATTTATTAGTTATAGAATATGTGGATTAATTAGTATGGTTTACCCCTTTAGCATATGATAGTTGGTTTAATTGAAAATAAAAGGAAGTAAACTAGAGACTTTAGTAAATTAAAACAATCCACACACCTTGTATATATAGCATCACATGTTAGTTAGTTAACAACATTTCTTCAAGGAGGAACACTAAGATTTTAAGGACCACCCTAAGATTTACATTGAGAATAATGGGAACTCTTGATTTCTACTTGCATGACATACATAACTGATATATGATTTTTGAGTTGGAGAACACACAGCCTGTGAGTTTTGAGCTTAATTGTATGGTTACATTCGAACCATAAATTTCATTCCTGTGTGTTTTGCCCTTCTTTTTCATTCTGATGTTCTTTACTTTGTTTTAATCTATATGTCCAATATAGAATATAGATAGATACCAAGAGATGATTGAGGCCATCATTTGAATTTTTCCCCACTTATTCCAAATTAGCCTAACTTTTACATCACCCTTGTTAGCCCACTTGAGCTTTTTAATCCCCTCTTGTTCTATATCCACATTACTAGCCTTAACCAGAAAAATAAAATAAAAATCCCAAGTTGAATCCTTGGTTATCTTAAGATAAATATTGTGTACAATTTAAGTACGGGAAATTTTGTGGGAACATGGGATGATAGAAACAAAGTAGGAATTTAAAAAGAATAAGTTGTTTCAAAAACAAAATTTGGGAAGCATGCTCATGTGAAATCAAAACAATTGAATTGCCATGTGCATTGATGAAAAAAAATTATTTTCAGTATTTAAATAAGGGGATACAAAAATTCCCCGATTGCAAAATAAAAATCAATGCACATGGGGGCAAAATTTCAAAATTAAATTTAATGCATGAGCTTGTAATCCAAAATAGAAAATTTTTGGGTAAATTGGTTAAGGAACTTTAAATTTATATAAAGTATGTATGTTAGGTGAGATCTTGGACTAAACAATGATTCACTTATTAGCTCACTTGGCCTTAAACATATACCCTTACCTTTACCCTGGCCCCATTACAACCTTGAAAAAGACCTCATGATTTTTGTATGTCTATATTCCATAATTGTTGATTGGTTAGATGAAGAACAAAGTTTTAGAAAGCAAGAATAGAAAAAGAATAGAGTGATTAACCCAATAAACACTGAGTGACTAGAGAGTAAACACAAAATCCAGTAAGGGTTCAATAGCTCATCACCATATATCTCTGCTTAATTGTTAATTATCTTGCAAGTTTGTGAAATATTTTTACCCATCTCAATTGTAAAAGTGCTTTAACATTATCTAGGGTTTGGCTATGCATATATGATTCCTTGAGGATATGAATTAATTTAATTACATGTAAGCCCTATATACAAGTGAATAATAACTAGAATTGCATGACTCATTTAGGTAGCTTGCATATAGAATAGAATGCATTGCATGAAATTCTACCACCTTACCTTATTCTTTATCTTGGATTTAGCATGAGGACATGCTATTGTTTAAGTGTGGGGAGGTTGATAAACCCATATTTTATGATGTATTTTGTGCTCAATTTAAGTGATTTATTCGATCCTTCACCCACTTATTCATGTAATTTGCATGGTTTTACTTTCCCTTCCTTATTATGTGATATATGTAAAAAAACATGTTTCCTATGCTTTAAAAATATTAATTTTAATTGCCCTTTATTGTCACTCGATGCCGTGACTTGTGTGTCAAGTGTTTTCAGATCTCCCAAGACAGGAATGGCTTAGAGGACAGAAAGGAAACATACAAAAATGGAAGAAAAGCACAAAAATGGAGTTTTAAAAAAAGGGCAGTGACGCGAACGCATGGACGATGCGGCCGCGTGCCTAGCGCGAAAAGGCAGCGACGCGAACGCGTGACTGACGCGGATGCGTGGCTTGAGCAGAACGCAAATGACGCGTATGCGTGACTGAAGCGAACGTGTGACAAGGAAAACTCCCAGATGATGCGACCGCGTGACCCACGCGGACGCGTGACAGACACCACATGCAGAAAGTGCAGAAAACGCTCCTAGTGATTTTTGAAACCCTTTTTGGCCCAGATCCAAGTCCAGAAAGCATAGATTAGAGGTTATAAGGTGAGGGAATGCATCCATTCATGGAGAGATCATCAATTATTCACTTTTCATAATTTAGATGTAGTTTTTAGAGAGAGAGGTTCTCTCCTCTCTCTTAGGTTTTAGGATTAGGATTCCTCTTAAAGGATTTAGGATTTCAACTTCTTCTCAGGTTCAATATTCCTTTTACTTTATATTTCTCTTTTACTTTCAGATACTTTAATGCTTTTATTCAATTACTTATGTTGCCAAATTGGCTTATGAACCATTCATGTTAGGATTTTCTTTATTTAATATAAATTGAGGTATTTTAGATTTATGATTCTTATTTAGCTTTTTGTATTCTTGGCTTTAATTGATTAACTGGAGACTCTTGAGTTATCAAACTTATCGTGGTTGTTAATTGTTATTTTTGCTAATTGAATTGAATTCCCCTAACTCTAGTCCTTTCTTAGGAGTTGGATAGGACTTGAGGATCTAACTGATTAGTCCACTTGACTTTCCCTTACTTTAGTAAAAGTTAACTAAGTGGGATTAAAACTCAATTCTCATCACCATCGATAAGGATAACTAGGATAGGGCTTCCGAATTTTCATACCTTGCCAAGAGTTTTATTAGATATTAATTTATTAATTCCTGCAATTTATTTTCCTTGTTCAAACCTTTTAAAACCCAAAAACATTGTTTTCCATAACTAATAATAAGAACACCTCCCTGCAGTTCCTTGAGAAGACGACCCGAGGTTTGAATACTTCGGTTTATAAATTTTATTGGGTTTGTTACTTGTGACAACCAAACGTTTGTACGAAAGGATTTTCTGTTGGTCTAGAAGCTATACTACCCACGCGATTATATTTGTGAATTTCTTTACCGATAGGAAATTAGTTCGTCACTGAGCTACTTCTTCTTCAACCTTGTCTTGTACTTCATCTTCCTCTTCAGTTTCTTCCTCTTCAACTGGGGTGAGTTCTAATGGGCTTGGCTCCTCATGATTCCTCTCTTGCAGTGTGGTTCCGGACCTCAAAGTGATGGCATTGATGCCACCCTTGGGGTTCGGTAAGGGTTGAGAAGGAATTCTACTGGAGCTTGAAGGCTGGTTGGTGGAAGCAGGTAATGAATCTATTCGGGAGACGAGATAAAGTGGCATTCAGACTGTTTAGAGTAGAGTTCAGTGTAGTCTGTATGTCTTGTTGTCCTTGTGCAAGAGAACGAAGCATCTCGTCATTTGATGAGGAAGAAGGATAAGTGATCTAAGGGGTCTGTTGTTGATTATGCTGGGGTCCTTGGGATTGCCTAAGGTGAGGTGCTCTGTAAGGCTGGTTCTGATTCTGCTGTCTGTTGTTGTTATTCTACCTCTGATTTCTATTGTTGTCTCTGCCTCCTCTGTTATAGTTGTCCCTCCAGCCATGGTTGGTATTATCTCTCAAACCTTGGTTGGAGTTGTCCTGCCATCCTTGGTTGTAGTTCCCACCTTGGTTGTAGTTGCCGCCTTGTTGATTGTATCCTTGATTCGGGCGGTCATAAAAGTTATGAGTAGCTGCCACAGTGTTGTCTTCTTGTTGGATCTGCGGGCATTCATCAGTATAATGACTATAATCAGCACTGATTCTACATACTCTTTGGGGAACGAACTGTTGGCCTTGTTGTGGTGGGGAAGGCTGAGTTTGTTGTTGATTCAACTGCATCTGCATCAATAGGTTGGTCATTTCACATATACTTTGTATAAGAGCGGTAGTCTCACTGCTAGAGAAAACCTCTGCAACAGTATTTGAGTGGCTGTTTCTATGCCTGTGATTCCTAGTGGACTCAGCTAAGTCGCTGATCAGTTGCCATGCTTCATCTGCGGTCTTGTACTTTTTCAGAGAACCATTGCTAGCACCATCTAGGGTAGTTTTATCCCGAGGCTTTATGCCTTGAGTGAAGTAGCTGATCAACACTAACCTGTCAATCATGTGATAGGGGCATGCATCCAGAAGGTTCTTAAAGCGCTCCCAGTACTCATAAAGAGTCTCTGATTCTCCTTGGACAATGCACGAGATCTCTTTTCTCAATCTATCTGTAACTTCAGCTGGAAAGTATTTTTCCAGGAATTCTCTCATGAGCGTATCCCACTTGGTGACAGTTGCTTCAGGTTGGGAGTAGTACCACTTCCTCGCCTTTTCCTCAAGAGAAAATGGGAAGGCGGTTAACAGAATAGAAGTTTCATTTGCACCATGACGCCTTACAGTAGAACAGGCTGTCTGGAAATTCCTGAGGTGCTTTATAGGCTCCAGAGTAGGTAAGCCATGAAACTTGGGCATCAAGTTGATTAATGCAGTCTTCAGCTCAAAATCTGCAGCCAGAGTTGGATGATGCACTTGATATGGCTGCAGTGTAAAATCTAGAGCTCCAGCTTCCTGGAGAGTAATCCTCCTAGGTGCTGCCATTCTATCTACACGTGAATCAACAAAATCAATAGTAAAGGAGCTTGTTTCTCCCTCAGATGGTGGTTCAGATTCGCTCTCAGATGAGACTGGTGAATCGATAACAATCACTTCACCACCCTCTGAGGCTAACCTGCGCCGAGCTCGCCTAATATGTGAAAGAGTTTTTTCTATTTCAGGATCAAATACAGCTAAGCTCGGATCAGGCAGTGAACGCGTCATTCAATGAAAGAAACATATAGCTCATGGTAATAAAATAAAATAAAATATGCAAATAAAATAAAAATATGTACACTAATTAATAATTTAGCATACAATTGCAACTACTTGGCAATGGCGCCAAAAACTGATGCGTGGCAGAAGTTAGACCAATTCAGAGATTATAATATAATAGAACAGCATTGCGAGTATAGCTCTTAACCAGCAAAAATCCACCTCATCAATTTAGAAAGGTTGTCACAAAAATTTAGAATAAAAATACTGGGAGTATGAGTCCCAGGTCGTCTCCCAATGAGTTGCTAAAAAGGGTGCTAAGTTATTAATAAGGAGTTTTCTGAGAATTTTGAGAGTTGAATGACAGAAAATAAATAATTGTAATTAAGTGCTATGAAAATTAAAAGGGATTTATATTATTCAAAATAAAAAGCCTTGACTGGGGGAATGATTAATTGGAAGTTCTATCCTTGTTAGAATTCTCTCAAGCGTAGTATAAAGAGGTTGTTATTTTCACTTAGTTAACCCTTACTAAATAAAGGAAAGTCAAGTGATTGAGCTAACTCTTATTCGCAAATCCTAGTCTTCTCCCTTGGGAAGGTCTAGCGTTAGTAAATACAGAATTAGCCAACAACTTCAAATTTAACTAACCACTTGAGCATTCCAACTCAAGTGTCTCCTCTTAATCAACCCTATGTCAAGTTGGGAATCTACTCTCTTGACATGGATACCATCTTTGTTATTGGGAGTTTAGAATAGAAAAGAGACGTGATAATTTAAATAAAATAGAGATTCAAATTAATTAAAAGTAAAAGTAATCCTTTTCATTAACAATCCATGAAAATAATCTAATTGTAACTCTAATCAAGAATTAAGAATTTGGAATAAATAAAAGAAGTAAGAAAACAAACTAGAATAGTATCTTCAACGGAGGTGATGACTCTTCAATATCCAAAAGCAAAAGCAATAGACTATGAAACTGTGAATGTAAAGAAAACCTAGAGGAAGAGTGATTTCTCTCTAGATTTAGATCTAAAAATCCTAAAACTATCCTAATAAGAATATGTGAACATATCTTGAGTCCCTACATGTTCCCTGGCTTTATTCTGTGTTTTTGGGCCGAAAACTGGGTCAAAACGCGGCCCAAAATCGCCTCCAGCATTTTCTGTTATTTCTACAGATCGTGCATGTCACGCGTACGCATAAGTCACGCGTGCGCGTCATTTGGCGAATTTCCTTGTCACGCGTACGCGTCGTCCACGCATGCGCGTCTTTTGTGCAGACTAGAATCCACGCGTACTGTAATGACCCAATTTCTGGTACGTCATGATCATACTAGAAACTGAGCGCTACCAACTTGTCTTCCTAATTATTATCTATTATTTATTATATGAGCCTGATTCGTTGTTAAAAGCGTAGTTATTTTGCGAGATATTTTTTTTTTGAAAACATTTAGATTAATAAACAGAATCATTCATAATCAATTCACAACTGATAACAGATAAAACAGTTATAAACAACCACACATAAATACATCACAAGCAGTCAACAACATTCAGTGATCCAGCCTTTATTTAAGTATAGACTTTTAGTTAGGACAACCCTAGATATAGCTAGATAATTACTACATATATATACATATAACATCCCAGGTCCTAACCTGTTCAAGAGGTCCCTAAGCTGGCACCTAGGCTAGCCTAAACTCTATACTCACCTAGTCCCTCTAAACTACTAAAGTGAGGGAAAGTACGTTCTAAGTCTTCAAAACTCAAGTCAGGTGGAACGTCATCAAAAGATGGAACATTATCTACTACTCTTCTGCACGATCAACATTGCCATATGACGTCTCTCTGGTACCATATCAAGTAGCCACACAACAGGAGTCTCGTACATAGGATTTAGGTTAAAGTGCACATACGAACGGGGTGTAGACGTTGGCTGGTCTCACAGTATATACATATAAACAGAAAACGAGATTCACCCTAGACTCAGAAGACTACCTAGAGCGTAATCCTTTTTGCGAACGGTCGTCAGTGAGCTACGGAAGGGTACTCATGCTTCCATCTGAAGGGGGAAATAAGAGAGAAGGGGTATGAACTGGGGAGTTCTTAGTAGGGCCGCGGTTTTTAATTAAGTTCACTAATCTGTGTCGCTTAGCAGACATATAACAGAATATAGAGATGCAGTAAACAGAAGACAGATGAATAGAAAAAATAGAGTAAACTGAAAATAGATCACCAACAAAAGAATATAAGAAAGTAAAACACAAACACAGAGAATAGAATACAAACAAAGAAAGCATACATTCATACAACAATCATAATAGAGGAAATGCACAACCAAGTATGATGCATGTCTGTCCTATGCAGGCCATGAGCTCACGTGTCGATTTATACCCTACAGCCCGACATTACCTATGAACAAGTCCCAGATATGGCTTCCCTTTGTGACCTTAGTGCATATGTGTCGGTAGTAAGAATACCACTCCTTCGTGACTACCAGCAGTCGGCACAAAGCTTGACCCCATAATATACGCAAAAGGAGGAACAGTGATCCTCAGTTCGTGGGTGTCCCCGAGATCAACACAAAACAAAACAAAGATCCTCAATTCGTGGTCTCCGAGATCAATACACAAATAAAATAGAGATCCTCAGTTCGTGGGTTTCCCCGAGATCAACATACAACAAAACCGAGATCCTCAATTCGTGGGTTATACCCGAGATCAATACACAAATAAAATAGAGATCCTCAGTTCGTGGGTTTCCCCGAGATCCTCAATTCGTGGGTTATACCCGAGATCAGCACACAACAACACAACCGATCCTCAGTTCGTGGGTTATACCCGAGATCAGCATATAACAGTTAGTGGGTTATTCCCATAATCAGTGATTATCAATTCGTGGGTTTTTCATACACACGAAATAGTTAACAGTTCATAGGTTTCCCCGAGACCAATGATCATTCAGTTCGTGGGTACTACTACTCTTCTCTCTCTGTCTCTTTACTTTACTATGATTACTTTTTTCTCTGTATCTTTATTACTCTTTTTCTCTTTACCTCTTTACTATGCTCTGGTTACTCTATTTTCTGTGTTCTCTACTCTGCTCTGATTTCTCTGCTTAACGTATGTATTTAAAGCTTATGTAAATTTCGGTATGAATAGTTAGCCTGTCCCAAGTAAAGGTTCATTAAGTCTATAATGAAACAGTTTATCTTTTCATATTATACCTAACCCTAGTCGCAACTCAAGGACTAACTATGTTGTCCTAGTTCGTTCACTATTCTCTGTTTGTTTTTCTGGCGTTAAAACTTTGCAGACTTTTCATTTCTTTTTATCTTTTCTTTATCTTTTTATATTTCTTTTATCTTTGCCTCACTAATATGATCTTACCACTCCCTAAGTGTTTTATGAAGGTAATTATGAGATTCTGCACTTAAAGTTGTCTTTCTAAAGCTTTTACAGAAAATTGCCTTTTTCGTATTATTTTATTATTTTTATTAAAATATTATTTTTAATTAAATATTATTATTTAATATTTTATTATTATTTATTATTTTATTATTAAATTTTCGAAAATTAACTTTACTTTAACCTTTAACCTTTAAAATTTACTTTTTACCACCCGTAACTTTTAATATTTCTACTTTTACCACTCTAACTTTCAGAAATTACCAAATAACCCCTCAAACACCAAATTAATTACAACCTTCCCCTTCTTAAGATCTAAAAGGTGTTCTTCAATGTTCTTCACCACACTCAAAGTGTTCTTCGTGTTCTTCGAAAATTCTTCAGATTCTTTCTCTATTTTTACACATTTTTCAATCTTTTCAGCAACCGATTTTTAACAAAATTTAAAATAAAATTGCAGCCACTAAAGCCCCATCTTTTCCACATGATTTCAACACAAATTGAACCTCAATTTAAGCCTAGAGTTTCATTTTTCCAACTGCTCCAAGAACATGAACTTTAAAGCTTGAATTTCATCAAATTTCATCAAAATTTCACCAAAATTTCAACAAGAATTACTCATATAAACAATCAATTTCAAGCACAGACAAACCATATCATAATTACACAACTCAAACACAATCAATCAAGATTAAATTCGTCAAACCCTACCTGGTTTTGCTGCTCCAAATTTGGTTAGACTTTCAGGTGGTACTTAAGCACTTTTTTCTCCTAAATCGCATCAAGAACAACTTTAAATTCACAAACCCTCAACTGACCAAGTCTCTCTCAGCAAGTTAGCAAGGGATATATCACCTTAGAATTGATGGAAATTAATGCTTCTTGGCCCTCAACTCAAGCTAAGCAAGAGATCTAAGGAAAAAAATCAAGAAAACACTTGTTTAAGCATGTTTCCTTGAAAACCGAATTGAAGAGGGAGGGAGACAGCCATCTCACCTTATTTTCAGCCTTGATATGTTATATGGTTATGTAGAGGAAGAAGAGAGGATCATTTTGGTGAAATCGGAGTTTTGATTTGAGTTTTAGTTCTGAAGAAATCAACCTTTGAAGATTTAAGTGTCATGAAAGTTTCTCTCTTTTCTTTCTTCTCATTTTCGTCCAAAGGGAGTAAATGACCAGCCTTGGAGTGTCTTGGGGGTGTAGGGTGATTTGTGATTGGTTGTCTTGGAGGTGGATTAAAATAATATTAAAATATCTCAGGTGTATAACTACTAAAACTAGATGTATCGGAACACTTGTAAAAACATCTCTAAAAATTATTTTCTGAGCTACTAGCATAAATGACACTAGTAACATATTTATTATGAGAATAAAACATGTATAATGAGGCCTTAGCATTGCTAAAGTCATCAGAGAGTGCTGGTGCTAAGCTGCACCAATAAACTGTGAACCGGGTTAAACCGATTTCCCGTTTTTAACTAAAACAGACCAGGTAACATTATATTATCATTCTATCAGATTCTAATACTCATATAATGATAATATTATACTATTATCTCTCTCCTCTCATGAATCGAGTCTGGTTCATAAAACTGAGCCTATTTACGGAAACCAAAATCAAAACTCCTAACCGATACGGTTCAAAAACTAGGTTCTTCGCAATCGCATTATCGAGCTTGCCTCAGAAGAGGTTCTAGCATAAGGATGACATAATGACAATGAGGATTGAGATACTTTATGATATATAAGAGGCGTTCCCTCTACTGATCTTCAGGAGAAATCTGTGCCTTCAGAAAAGATCTCGCGTACTCGAAAATCGGGGTTGTTACATTCTACCCTCCTAAAAGAAAATTTTGCCCTCAAAATTTCAGCCGCATGAAAGAAATCCATCTTCAAGCGGTCTATTTACTTCAAGCCATCCTAATGAAGACATCGGTCTGTTCCTTACAGCATCCAAATCTCACACATCCATAGCCATGAAAATCATAACAGCTATGAGGATAGCTGTGGCTCACATCGATTCGTCATTCGGAGCTCGATTAAACTATGCCTATTCACAGTCATTGAGGTCTTATGTGTACCAAACAATCAATATTAAGGTGATCAGTCTTAATATCTCAAGTTAATCATGAACATTCCCAAAATGAGCACTCATAGACATCCATGCCAAATATATCTTGAAGATACCCTAACAGCATGAGACACACAACCAGAGTATGCAATGAAGCATAGTCAGTCCACTCCTTAGGCTCTACTGGGAATGAACTGCTCTGATACCAAATTGTAACGACCCAATTTCTGGTACGTTATGATCATACTAGAAACTGAGCGCTACCAACTTGTCTTCCTAATTATTATCTATTATTTATTATATGAGCCTGATTTGTTGTTAAAAGCATAGTTATTTTGTGAGATATTTTTTTTTGGAAAATGTTTGGATTAATAAACAGAATCATTCATAATTAATTCACACTGATAACAGACAAAACAGTTATAAACAACCACACATAAATACATCACAAGCAGTCAACAACATTCAGTGATCCAGCCTTTGTTTAAGTATAGACTTTTAGTTAGGACACCCCTAGATATAGCTAGATAATTACTACATATATATACATATAACATCCCAGGTCCTGACCTGTTCAAGAGGTCCCTAAGCTGGCACCTAGGCTAGCCTAAACTCTATACTCACCTAGTCCCTCTAAACTACTAAAGCGAGGGAAAGTACGTTCTAAGTCTTCAAAACTCAAGTCAGGTGTTATGTCATCAAAAGATGGAACATTATCTACTACTCCTCTGCACGATCAACATTGCCATATGACGTCTCTCTGGTACCTCATCAAGTAGCCACACAACAGGAGTCTCGTACATAGGATTTAGGTTAAAGTGCGTATACGAACGGGGTGCAGACGTTGGTTGGTCTCATAGTATATCTATACCAATATATAAAGGCAATACCAGAGTTTGGTGTCCAATTTTGGTAGACATCATTTGCCCTCAAATAATTTATTTTACAAACTAAAATTATGGACAAAATAGTAAAAATACATTTTTTTTTTTAATTAAAAATCATTAACCCACAAAAAAGTCAAATAACTACCCACTAAAATAAAAACAGTTTTGTTACTTCTATTAACTTCCCACTAAAATGAAAACAGTTCTGTTACTTCTATAAATATAACAACACATCTTCCATTTCCTCCATCCACTGTAGTTTGGATTTTACTTTTCTATATTTTTCTTGTTGTTTGGTTCTTCTCCTTCCATTGCCTCCATCCTCTTTCATTGCATTCATCCACTGCAGTTACAAATTTTATTCAGTTACTACTTTTACGCATAACATTCACTTATATCTCTTCTTCTCTTTAGTTTACTTATCTAATCTATATTTCAGTCATTTCTCTGCTTTTTTAATTTATTCCCAACTTTTGACGAATGAAAACAGTACTGTATCTCCTTTTGTTTTTATCAATTTATATTAGATTGATATATAACATTTAAATGTGGCAAGATAAGAACTATGTTATACATTTTTTATTGTTTTAATCTTTATGATTATTTTTTTCTCTTTATTTTTCTATCTCATGAGCCATGTAAGTTTTAATTTATTATTTTTCATATATATTATACGTCTAATAACAATATATAGAGTCAATACAGAGAATTGACTATGAGTTTGGTGTCTAATTTTTTGGACTATGTTAATCCTACAATAAACTATTTTGGAAACTTAATTATAAGGACAAAATAGACATAAAATTTGTTTTGAAAAATCCAATAACTTCCTACTAAAATGACAGTTTTAAAAAATGTAAGACAGTCTGCAAATTACTAATAAATAAAAAGAAAATGAACTGGTATGAATATCAATATCTTCACATTCTTCATCATCTTCATGCTTTGTTTAATTCTATGTTAGTTTTAGTATATATCGTTTGTTTTATCAATATCTTCATGCTTTGTTTAATTCTATGTTAGTTTTAGTTTATATAATTTGTTCTGTCAATGTCTTCGCATTCTTTATCATGTTCATATTTTGTTTAATTTTATATTAATTTTAATTTATATCCTTTTGTTTTGAGTACTTATCCTTTCAGTAGTTTAGTTTTTACTTTTTTGTATTTTTCTTGCTATTATGTTATTCTCCTTTCTTCAACACTCTTGCCTTCGTCTTCTTCCATTGCCTTCATCAACTGCAGTTGTTAATTTCATTCAGTTTTACAGCGGTTACTACTTTTACATATAACATCCACTTATATCTTTTCTTCTCTTTAGTTTACTTATCTAATCTATATTTTCAATCATTCCTCTGCCTTTTCAATTTATTCTCAACTTTTGACGTATCAAAATACTACTATGTCTTTTTTTTTATCAATTAATGTAGAAAGAAATATTTTTTTTGTCTTATCAATTTGATGCAGAAAGAAAACAGTTTCTTTTTATTTGATATGTGTTTTATGTTTTTTATATGTCCTTATCTATCACTAATTGAATGAAAGAATTCCATAAATATTTTGTTAACTTATTTTTTTTAAATTACTTTGTAATAATATTTTTTAAATTTTTTAAAATATTAATTATGTAGAGTATTATGTTCAAAATTTGAATACATAAATATTTACTTTGAAAATAAATTAAATTATTAATTTTGTCTACCACAATATTATTTATTTTGCATATTGGCTAAGTTATATGATTGGCATATATATATAGTACGCAAGAAAATTCACACCCATCAAAGATTCGTTAAAAACATTAATATGTTAATTTCCTAAACTATCTAAGCTATTAATTATGTAGAGTACTTGATTTGATATTTAATTATATAGAGTACTATGGTTGACATTTATTAATTTCATAAATTGTATTGCAAAAAAATTAGCTAATTTTATATTATTTGTTTGTCACATAATTAACATATAACAGATAAAAAAAGACTATACCTATCAGTAGAATGAAAAATTCTCACACATATGTTGTTTACTTCTTTTTTTTTTTTTAATCTATTTTATATTGGATAATATTATTTTTATTAATTATTAGTTCGACATATAACACAACAAATATAGCAATATAAAAACTTTGTTAATTGATTTTTTAAATGATCTGGTGACCTAAGATAAGAATTTTGTTAATTGATTTTGTTAATTTCTTTTTTATTTTTAATCTATTTTTTATTAATTATTAGATTTACATATAACATTTAAATGTGGCAAAATAAAAACTATGTTATACATTTTTTATTGTTTCAACCTTTATAATTATTTTCTTCTCTTTATGTTTCTAACTCATGAGTCATGTAAGTTTTAATTTATATATATATATATTCTATTTTTTAAACCATTTTATTTTAATATATTTTTTAATTAATTTATTTTATTGTATTTTTCTTTTACTTTAAAAATTTTAAGGGGTCTAATGATTTTCCGTTTAAACAATTTCAATTATACAATCAAAAAGTAGTTCAAGAGAATAGGTTTGAATTTTGGTAATTTATTAAGTCTAATTTTTATACAAAAGGTTAAAAATATTCTGAATTTAAAAAACTATTTAATAATAAAATTGAGTTTGTTCAAAATCGTAGATAGAGAAAAAAAGTTAAAATTTTTTAACTAATTACAAAAATTTAGCACCATCAAAGCCATTAAATTTGAGTATATTAAGTGAGGATTAATAAGAAACAAACCAGAACAATAAATCTAAAAGTTTTCAAAACTATTTTATGAACAAACAAAATAAGAAACAAAATAATAAAAATATTCACATTAGATTATGAAAGTTAATCTCATCCTTATAATACAATGGCATTATTTCAAACACATGTAAAATAAAATAATAAAGTGAACTTAAATTAATGTGCACAATAAAATAAATGTAAAACTTAGATAGTAGCAGTCAAATATGAATAGCAATGGTTGCCTTTTGTCCCAATGTACTATATTAAATTGCGACTTAAATTTATAATTATTAGTTTAAAAACTTACAATTATGTATTTTTTTATTATTTTAGTTAAAAGTAATATATATTGATATTGTTTTTTAGGATTATTGACATCAAATTTTGATAATTTGAAAAAAAATTAAATGCTTTATATCTTACTTCTTTTAACAAAACTTCAACAACTCATAAAAGTTAACAGAACAGATAGTTATAAATCAAAGTGATAGACAAGATTGAAAGTTGCGATAATAATACTTGGTGATAATTAATTACGGTCGGGTGAAGAGAAGGTGGAAGGAGAAGAAAAAAATGAGAAAGGAGAACAAGGTAATATAATAATGGCGATGAGACCATGACAAGTATGTGTATAAAGAATAATAATAAGAAAAAAAAGTGTTTGATATAATAAAGGGATATAATAAAATATAAATTAATAATTTTGAAAAAATAACAAAATTAAAGATAATTTAAAAAAATTAAATATAAAATTAAAATATTTTTTATCAATTAGAATTATGCATGAAGATAAATAATAGTGTTTTAAATACAAATTTTTATCTCGACTTCAAATTAAATACTATTAAAAATAAATAACTAAACTTAATAACGTTTATAAATAGTTAATTTGTAAATAATGTTTTTAAATTTTTATTTTGATTTATACGTTCTAAAAGTTAATTTGATAATTTGGATAAAAATTTTAAATGCTTTATGTCTTACTTCTTTTAGCGAAACTTCAACAACTCATAAAAGTTAATATAATAGATGGTTATAAATCAAAGTGATAGACAAGATTAAAAATTGCGATAATAATACTTGGTAATAATTAATTACGGTCGGGTGAAAAGAAGGTGGAAGAAGAAGAAAAAAATGAGAAAGGAAAATAAGGAAATATAATAATGGCGATCAGATAATGATAAATATGTGTTTAGAGAAAGATAGTAAGAGAAAGAATAATGTTTAATATAGTAAGGGGATATAATAAAAATATAAATTAAAAATTTTAAAAATGATGAGATTAAAAAAATTTAAAAATGAAATATAAAATTTAAAAAAATAAAATATTTTTTAACAATTGGAATTATGCACGAAGATAAAGAGTCTTTTGAATATAAATTTTTATGTCGGTCTCAAATTAAATACTATTAAAAATAAATAATTAAACTACTTAATAACGTTTATAAATAGTTAATTTGTAAATAATGTTTCTAAATTTTTATTTTGATTTTATTACACATCATTTTTAATTGAATAATCTTAAAGGATTTATATATTTATTTTTATGGTCAATAAATCTGACAGTTTTCTAAGGCTAAAGAAGTTATTGATAAGAAGATGTATGATGAATTACGAAATATTTTTGTCAGATACACAATTTTTATAATCTCCTATTTTATTTATTAATTATTCTTATATTTTGATATTTAAAACGAAAAAATAAGCATTCTCATTTATTCTATTTTTCACTA
Organism: Arachis hypogaea; assembly: GCF_003086295.3. Taxonomy (NCBI): domain Eukaryota; kingdom Viridiplantae; phylum Streptophyta; class Magnoliopsida; order Fabales; family Fabaceae; genus Arachis; species Arachis hypogaea. The sequence goes on along the minus strand of NC_092048.1, from coordinate 80,144,356 downwards.
TTTATAAAAAAATAAAGAACTCTTCGTATTTAGATTTATATTTTGGCCTACCACTTAAAAAAGATGAAGACAAATATGAATATCCATGATATTTAAGTAAAAATTATCTTTTGTAAATAACTAACATGTATTTTGATTTATATATATTTTTTTGAATCAAAATAATGTTATTGTCATTATTTTTTGAATGATATTTTAGTTTATAATAATTTTAATTTTAATAAAATATAATATAAATAAAGTCATATCAACATTAAAATAAAAAAATACTTATCTAATAAATTTAAAAAATGAATAATAAATTAACAAAAAGATAATATTAATTTCTTAAAAACAATAGAAAAGCGGCTGAACAGGCACGTTAGTGCCTGTTGAGCCGCTAGTATACATATAAATAGAGAACGAGATTCACCCTAGACTCAGAAGACTAGCTAGAGCAGAATCTTTTTTTTGAACGGTCGTCAGTGAGCTACGGAAGGGTACTCATGCTTCCATCTGAAGAGGGAAATGAGAGAGAAGGGGTAAGAACTGAGGAGTTCTTAGTAGGGCCGGGGTTTTTATTTAAGTTCATTAATCTGTGTCGCTTAGCAGACATATAGCAGAATATAGAGATGCAGTAAACAGAAGACAGATGAATAGAGAAAATAGAGTAAACTGAAAACAGATCACCAACAAAAGAATATAAGAAAGTAAAACACAAACACAGAGAATAGAATACAAACAAGGAAAGCATACATTCATACAACAATCATAACAGAGGAAATGCACAACCAAGTATGATGCATGTCTGTCCTATGCAGCCCATGAGCTCACGTATTGGTTTACACCCTGCAGCCCAACATTACCTAGGAACAAGTCCCAGATATGGCTTCCCTTTGTGTCCTTAGTGCATATATGTCGGTGGTAAGCATACCACTCCTTCGTGACTACCAGCAGTCAGCACAATGCTCGACCCCATAATATACGCACAAGGGGAAACAGTGATCCTCAGTTCGTGGGCGTCCCCGAGATCAACACACAAACAAAAAAAAAGATCCTCAGTTCATGGGTTTCCCTGAGATCAATACACAAATAAAATAGAGATCCTCTGTTCGTGGGTTCCCCGAGATCAACATATAACAAAACAGAGATCCTCAGTTCGTGGGTTATACCCGAGAACAGCACACAACAACACAACCGATCCTCAGTTCGTGGGTTATACCCGAGATCAACATATAACAGTTAGTGGGTTATTCCTATAGTCAATAATTATCAATTCGTGGGTTTTTCCCACACACGAAATAGTTAACAGTTCATAGGTTTCCCCGAGACCAATGATCATTCAATTCGTGGGTACTACTACTCTTCTCTCTCTGTCTCTTTACCCTACTCTGATTACTCTTTTCTCTGTATCTATATTACTGTTTTTCTCTTTACCTCTGTAGTATGCTCTGGTTACTTCATTTTCTGTGTTCTCTACTCTGCTCTGATTTCTCTGCTTAACGTATGTATTTAAAGCTTATGTAAATTTCGGTATGAATAGTTAGCCTGTCCCAAGTATAGGTTCATTAAGTCTATACTGAAACAGTTTAACTTTTCATATTATACCTAACCCTAGTCGCAACTCAAGGACTAACTATGTTGTCCTAGTTCGTTCACTATTCTCTGTCTGTTTTTCTTTCGTTAAAACTTTACAGACTTTTCTTTGCTTTTTATCTTTTCTTTATCTGTTTATCTTTCTTTTATCTTCACCTCACTAATATGTTCTTACAACTCCCTAAGTGTTTTATGAAGGTAATTATGAGATTCTGCACTTAAAGTTGTCTTTCTAAAGCTTTTACAAAAAACTGCCTTTTCTGCATTATTTTATTATTTTTATTAAAATATCATTTTAATTAAATATTATTATTTAATATTTTGTCATTAAATTTTCGAAAATTAACTTTACTTTAACCTGTAACCTATAAAATTCACTTTTTACCACCCGTAACTTTTAATATTTCTACTTTTATCACCCTAACTTTCAGAAATTACCAAATAACCCCTAAAACACCAAAATAATTACAACCTTGCCCTTTTTAAGATCTAAAAGGTGTTCTTCAATGTTCTTCACCACACTCAAAGTGTTCTTCGTGTTCTTCATAAATTCTTCAGATTATTTCTCTATTTTTACCCGTTTTAAAATCTTTTCAGCAACCGATTTTTACCAAAATTCAAAATAAAATTGCAGCCACTAAAGCCCCATTTTTCCACATGATTTCAATACAAATTGAACCTCAATTTAAGCCTAGGGTTTCATTTTTCCAGCTGCTCCAAGAACATGAACTTTAAAGCTTGAATTTCAACAAATTTCATCAAAATTTCACCAAAATTTCAACAAGAATTACTCATATAAACAATCAATTTCAAGCACAGCCAAACCATATCATAATTACACAACTCAAACACAATCAATCAAGATTAAATTCGTCAAAACCTACCTGGTTTTGCTGCTCCGAATTCGGTTAGACTTTCAGGTGGTCCTTAAGCACTTTTTCCTCCTAAATCACATCAAGAACAACTTTAAATTCACAAACCTTCAACTGACCAAGTCTCTCTCAGCACGTTAGCAAGGGATATATCACCTTAGAATTGCTGGAAATTAATGCTTATTGGCCCTCAAGTCAGGCTAAGCAAGAGATCTAAGGAAAAATATCAAGAAAACACTTGTTTAAGCATGTTTCCTTGAAAACCGAATTGAATAGGGAAGGAGACAGCCATCTCACCTTATTTCCAGCCTTGATATATTATATGGTTATGTAGAGGAAGAAGAGAGGATCATTTTGGTGAAATCAGAGTTTTGATTTGAGTTTTAGTTCAAAAGAAATCAAGCTTTGAAGATTTAAGTGTCATGAAAGTTTCTCTCTTTTCTCTCTTCTCATTTTCGTCCAAAGGGAGTAAATGACCAGCCTTGGAGTGTCTTGGGGGTGTAGGGTGAGTTGTGATTGGTTGGCTTGGAGGTGGATTAAAATAATATTAACATATCTCAGGTGTATAACTACTAAAACTAGATATATCGGAACATTTGTAAAAACATCTCTAAAAATTATTTTCTGAGCTACTAGCATAAATGACACTAGTAACATATTTATTATGAGAATAAAACATGTATAATGAGGCCTTAGCATTGCTAAAGTCATCAGAGAGTGCTGGTGCTAAGCTGCACCAATAAACTTTGAACCAGGTTAAACCGATTTCCTGTTTTTAACTAAAACAGACCAGGTAACATTATAATATCATTCTAGCAGCTTCTAATACTCATATAATGATAATATTATACTATTATCTCTCTCCTCTCATTAATCGAGTCTGGTTCATAAAACTGAGCCTATTTACAAAAACTAGAATCAAAACTCCTAACCGATACGGTTCAAAAACTAGGTTCTTCACGATTGCGTTATCGAGCTTGCCTCAGAAGAGGTTCTAGCATAAGGATGACATAATGACAATGAGAATTGAGATACTTTATGATATATAAGAGGTGTTCCTTTTACTGATCTTCAGGAGAAATCTGTGCCTTCATAAAAGATCTCGCGTACTCGTAAATCGGGGTTGTTACACGTACGGGTCAGGCACGCGCACGCGTCGCTGTAAATTCCTCCATTCCACACACTCGCGTGAGCCATGCGTGCGCGTCGGTGCTCGCTGGTCATCTCCTTAGTTTCTTGTGTTCCTTCCATTTTTGCAAGCTTCTTCTCCATTCTCTAAGCCATTCCTGCCCTATAAAGCCTGAAACACTTAACACACGGATCACGGCATCGAATGGTACAAAGGAGAATTAAAATACACAAATTAAAGATCTCTAGGAAGCAAGTTTTCAACCATAAAACAAAACTAGGAAGGGATTATAAAATCATGCAAATCATATAAATAAGTAGGTAAAGACTTGATGAAACCGCTCAAATAAACACAACATAAACCATAAAATAGTGGTTTATCAATCCACGCGTACGCGTGCATGACGCGTACGCGTGGAAGTGGTTGACGCTCCTTTTAAAAGAGAGCGCTACATTTATTTACTCAGCGTTTTCGGGCAGATTCAAATTTGGAGATAAAGTTTTGTAATCGACGCGCAGGCATGCATGACACGCACACGTCGATGGAGCACTTGGGAGGCACCACGCGAACGCGTGGGTAGAGCTGAAGCTTGGAATTGGTATTTTGCTACCCACGCGAATGCATAGAGGACGCGCACGTGTGGGCAGCGTTCATTAAGTAAACATAGCGCTCGATAAGAAAATGCTATTGAAGCACGCGTACGCATGAAAGGGCCGCGCGAGCATGTTGGGAGCTGAAAGTTGATGGTGACGCGTACGTATCGATAAGCAAAAACGCAAAAGGACGCCCACGCGCAGGGGACGCGCACGCGTGCATGAATGAATGCTGCGCTCACTTTGAGAAAGCAACGTTCCCCTGTAAGATGCATAATGAGAGGAACTTTTGCGTGGTCTAGAAATTTGCGGATAAGTCCTCGTTGCAAGTATAGTTTCTAAACCTTCAAAAGTCCTTTCATACAAACGTTGTGGTTGTCATAAGTAACAAACCCCTAAATAAATTGATAACCGAAGTATTCAAACCTCGGGTCGTCTTCTCAAGGAATTGCAGGGAGGTATGTTCTTATTATTGGTTATGAGTTTGTAAATTGGGGTTTTGGAAGTAAGGAGGGAATATGTTATATGACAAGTAAAATAAAATAATAATAAAATCTCTAGGCAAGGTATAAGAATTGGAATTCCTATCCTAGTTATCCTTATCAGGTGTGAAGAGAATTGGGTTTTAATCCCACTTGGTCAGCCTTTATTAAACAAAGGAAGGTTAAGTGGACTGATTAGCTTCATTCTCAAGTCCTAGTCAACTCCTGTGGAGAGACTAGTGTTAGAGCAATCCTAGCTCAAGCAGAATCTGCCAATTTCAATCACTTGCTGAGTTTGATAACTCAAGTACTACCAATCACTTGACCAAAGCCAAAAAGGGAAAAAATATCTAAATTAAATTAAAAGCATCAATATAAATAAAGCAAAGCAATCTCAAATCTAAAAATACCTCGAATTGCATTAACAAAAGAAATTAAATCTGGCATAGATGTTCATAAATTAAATTGAGAAAATAAAGAAAAAGAACATTGAACCTGGGATTGAGAGTCACTCCTAAAACTAAGAGAAATCTTAAATCCTAATCCTAAGAGAGAGGAGAAAACCTCTCTCTCTAGAAACTACATCTAAATCTTAAAATTGTAAATATGAGAGCATCATTATGAATGGATGCATTCCTCCACTTTATAGCCTCTAATCTATGTTTTCTGGGGCGAGAACTGGGTCAGAAACAACCCAGAATTCGCTGGTTGTGAATTCAACATGCTGAATTTCCGTCACTACGACGCGTCCGCATGGAGCATGCAGTCTCGTCGCCTAGCTTCAGGGTAACTACGGCATATTATATATCAAATCGAAGCCCCAGATGTTAGCTTTCCAACGCAACTAGAACCGCATCGTTTGGACCTCTGTAGCTCAAGTTATGACTGTTTGAATGCGAAGAGGTCAGGCTAACAGCTTTGCAGTTTCTTCAACTTCTTGTACTCCTTCCACTTTTGCATGCTTCTTTTCCATCCTCCAAGCCATTCCTGCCCTATAATCTCTGAAAGCACTTAACACACATATCAAGGCATCTAATGGTAATAAGAGAGGATTAATAATAAGAAAATATAAGATCAAAGAAGCTTGTTTTCAATTAAAGCACATAATTAGGAAGGCAAATGTAAAACCATGCAAATAGTATGAATAACTAGGTAAAGAGTAGATAAAAACCACTCAATTGAGCACAAGATAAATCATAAAATAGTGGTTTATTAACCTCCCCACACTTAAACATTAGCATGTCCTCATGCTAAGCTCAAGAGAAGCTAAAAAGATAAAGAGGAATGGTAGAATGTATGAAATGCAACCTATCTATAAGAATGCAACTACATGCAAAATGTTTCTACCTACTTGGTTAAAAATAAATAAATTTTCCAAGACAAATATAAATCAGATTCCACTAATTCAAATCATACAAAATAAGGTACAAGTAAACTTGTAAGAAGATAGCTCATGAAAGCAGCGAACATAGAATTTAGCACTGAACCCTTACTGGTAGTGTATATCACTCTAACTCTCAAGTGTCTAGGGTCAATCACTCTACTCTTCTCTAATCATGCTTTCTAAACTTTGTTCTTCATCTAACCAATCAACATTATTTAATGTACCAATGCAAACATCATGAGGTCTTTTCAAGGTTGTACTGGGGCTAAGGTAAAGGTAAAGGATATATGTATGGCCAAGTGAGCTATAATATGAATCTTTAATTAACCTAAACTTTCACCTAACATACATATACTCTATATAATTCTAATTCATGCCTAGCTACCCAAGATTCCCACTTTTACATCACATACTCATGTGTCAATTTTTTCTTTTTAATTTATCACATGTGCATTGATTTTTTTCATTAAGTCAACATTGGGGTAATTTTGTCCCCTTATTTATTTATTTATATTATATATATATTTTTTTCTTTTCTCGTTTTCTTTTCATTTCTTTTCTCTTTTTTTTTTGAATCATAAAAGCAAATATAACTTATCAATGCATATGGATTTTTCATTATTTTTCATTATTTTTCTATTTGGGTTTTTCATGAGTAGGTTCCCAAATTTCTCATATTCAAATAAATTAAAAACATGATGCATTCCCTTATCAACCCATGTTCCCACAATTTTCCCACACTTAATTGTTACACAATCTCTATCTTAAGCTAACCAAAGATTCAATTGGAATATTTAATTGCTTTTCTGCTTTAAGGCTAGTGATGTGGTAAAATACAGAACAAATGGGGATTAAAAAGGCTCAAAGTGGCTGAGAAGGATGATTTAAAGGGTAGGCTTATTTGGGATAAGTGAGCTAAAATCAAACAATGGCCTCAATCATATGCAAGCATGTAAATACACTAAATATTGGACATATAGAATGGAACAAGGCTAAGGTTGCAATTATAGAGAAGAAAACACACAAGAATAAAATATTTATGGTTAAATGATGTAACCATGTAAATGAGCTCAAAATCTCACAGGTTGTGTGTTCTTTGGCTCAAAAACCATGTTCCAAATACAACTTCAAACAAGTTTTAACATAAAAAATTTTTTTTTTCAATTTAAATTAGTGAAATTTTTCAAAGATAGGGTCTTAAAAGAATTTTATTACTTTAACCAAGTAGTAACTAGATGCATAAAATTAAACAAATATGCAAATGCAACAACTAATTTAACAAAGAAAATTAAATATTGGTGCTAAAATATGAAGTGACTAACCCATGGAAGTCGGTATCGACCTCCCCACACTTAAAGATTGCACCGTCCTCGGTGCATGCAGAGATTTGCAGGTGGATGGGTTGTTTCAACTGTTGCTTTTCTCTAAGGAATGTGCAGATGGACTTATCTGTCTCCCCCTGTAAACGTCTTCCGGTTCCCTTCTGGGTGGCCATCCTGAAAAAAAAGGGAAGAAAAAGTAACCCAGTAATAAAGATAAGAAAATAAATGAAGTATGGGTGGGTTAATGCCAAATGATAATGGTCTCATTTACATGGAAGTTTCAACATGTACGTGAGAAAACAATAGAAGCCATGGCATGCCAGTGGTATAAAATTTGTAACATAGGGGAGGAGTGTAGGTAATGGAAGTATCAATACAAGCTCATGTCAATGCAAATGGAGTGCAAGTATCATAAAAGATTAGCATTGGCTGATAATTAATATCATCCCACAGTGTAAAACAAGTTACCAAAATAAATTCAAGAAAAGATACAACAGTTGAATAAAAAATTTTTAACACCAATAGAAAAATAAAAAATTCAGAAAAGAAAATAAAAATATGCACAAATTTAAAATGCAATGAATGAAAATATGTAAATAAATTAAATAAAATAGAATGGAGGTGAAAGAAAATAAGAAAGGAAGAAGAAAGAAAAAAGAAAAGATAAGAAAAATAAGGATTAGAGAAGAAAAGATAAGAAAATTGGCTGATCTGGATATTCTGTGCGCCGCTTGTGACGCGGACGCGTGAGTGACGCGGTCGCGTGGTTCGCGATAAGGTCAGGTGACGCGGACGCGTGGGTCACGCGATCGCGTGGCCTGTTTTGTGCGATTGGCGTGAGTGCAGCCTCGCAGTCGCGCAACTCTCTGTTCGAAACTATTTTTGCCAACAATTTGGGTGAAGCGGTCGCGTGGTTGACGCGATCGCGTGACTGGCCATCTTTTGAAAATGATGTGAACGCGTGGGGCACGCGTTCGCGTGGGAGGTTTTGGGCTTCCAGCACGAGTCTAGCCCCATTCCAGCACAACTTTCGGCCATGCACCCTTTTTATGCCGATTTCAGGTCACGCGGCCGCGTGGGTGACGCAGACGCGTGAGGAAGCTACTTTGCAAATGACGCAGCCGCATCAGTGATGCGGTCGCGTGGAACGATTTGTGCCATTGGCACGCCTCCAGCCCTGCTCCTGCGTAACTCTCTGTTCAATTTCTTTTCCTCCTAACGCACTGGTGATGCGGACGCGTCAGCGACGCTGCCGCGTCACGTGCGTGTTTTTTCTTTCTTTCTTTTTTTTATCTGAAAAAAAAATGAAGAATGCAGTGTTATTATGAATGTGATGCAAAACTCCAGGTTCAATATAATAAAATAAAATAAAACTCGAAAACAAATAAAACTAAATAAGAATGAAAAAGGAACGATCATACCATGGTGGGTTGTCTCCCACCTAGCACTTTTAGTTAAAGTCCTTAAGTTGGACATTTGATGAGCTTCCTGTTATGGTGGCTTGTGTTTGAACTCATCCAGGAATCTCCACCAATGTTTGTAATTCCAATAGCCTCTGGGATCCCAAACTAGGAACGTAAAGCCTTTGAGCAACTTCAAACAGATTCTTAGGCTCCTGGGGTGTTGGATGTCAGAACAGATTCCAGGATCCCAAATCTTGCTTTTACACCCATCCTTGTTGGTATCTGTATTTTTCCAACTGGGTGATAAGTAATTTGAATTCTCACTGCAGCTACCAAACAGCTTTCTAGACCCATTCAGTTGAGCTTTACACCAACCTTTGCGTTTAAACTTAAAGCTTCCAACCGTGATGAACCTTGCAGGACAATTCTTACCACCAACCATCTTCCTCTTATTCTTAATGCCACAAAGAACTCTAAGTTGACCATCTGTCTCCAGTAGCCCATATTCAAGTGGAATTAGAAAGCTAAGGGATATGAATTTTATCCACTTGAATGTTGTGAATGATGATGGCAACTTAGGGGGAGGGGTCTCCAATAACTTTGGCAAGGTGATTTCAAGCCCCATTCCCCTGGGCTCTTCTCTGACAACTTCCACCTCTTTGCAAACTTCTTTAATTTCAACCTCTTCCTCTTGGTAGCTTTCTTCCAATTCAATCTCTTCTTCATTACTTACCAAGGGCATGGGAGGCTGTGCTTTTTCTTCTTTAATCTCTATCTCTTGATCGACCTCTTCCAAGTTCTTAATCATGATATTTCTTGGAGGTTGTACACCCTCTTCAACATCAATTTCAATCGCCTTGGAAGGAGGTTCTATAACCTGACTTTCCCATGGAGGTTCAGCATCTCCTAAGTCTGTAACCACTTCTTCTTCTTCGATAATTATAGCTTCCTCCACTTGTTCCAGTACAAAGTCATGCTCCGTACTGTCCACTAGAGTTTCTAATATCTCCTTCATGCTACGTTCTTCATTAGATTGCCCACATGAAGCCATGGGAGCACTTTGAGTGTCTGAGCGTTGGGAACCTAATTGACTTATCACTTGATTTAGTTGATATAGAGTTGCATGAAATTGATCTGCTGCTTCCTTGAGATGATCCCTTGATTCTTCCTTCACTAATTCTTTAACCACTCCTTCGACTTCAAGGGTTTTTACTACCTTCACCTTTAGGGCCTCCTCTAGCTCCTTATGAAGTATGGATTCGCGAAGATGATCCCTTCTTTCTTGTTCCATGTCAATAGCGTCATTGAGATCATGTTGCTCTTGGATTGATGGATGTGGGTGCTCTTCCATGGATGGTGGTGATGGGATGGAGAGATCATTCTGTGGTTGACAAAGAAGTGCACTAGAGCTTAAGGGTTGATTGTTGAAGGTATTTGGTGGTCTGATTTGGGCGAAGAGAGCTTGTATAATAGAGTTTAGATCGGCAAGTGCTTTCTCCATGGAGGTTTGGGGTGGATAGGAGGGTTCATTTAGTTCATAGGGTGGTTGGTATGGTGGATACGGGTTAGGATCATATAGAGGTGAATGGTTGTAGGTGGCTTGTGAGTATGGTGGTTCAAAGCTGTGTTGAGGAGAGGGTTTATAGGCATATGGTGGTGGTTGTTGATAGTCCATTGGAGGTGGTTGTTGCCATGAGGGTTGATCAAATCCTTGTGGCTCCTCCCATCTTTGATTGTTCCAACCTTGATGCCTGTTCTCATTGTAATTTCTTCTTCCTGCAACATAATTGTAACCAGACTCATAGCCAAAGGGGTGAGAGTTCATAGTAGCAAATAAAAATTAAAAACAAAAATAAAAACAAATTTAAATTAAAAGGTTATTTAAATTTTGAATTTGAAAATTAAATTTTGAAATTTGATATTTTGAAATTTGAATTTTGAAATTTGAAATTTGAAAAAAAAAAATTTTGAAATTTGAATTTTGAAAATTTTTAAATTTGAATTTTGAAATTTGATTTTTGAAATAAGATAAGATAAAATAAAAATTTTAAAATAAAAACCAATAACCTCTTAACTTAAGAAAAAGTAAAAATAAAAACAAAAATAAAAGCAAATAAACAAGCAAAAATAAAATATTTACAATAACCAATAATAAGGCACACGTTTGCAATTCCCCGGCAACGGCGCCATTTTGATGAGAGAAACTTTTGCGTGGTCTAGAAATTTGCGGATAAATCCTCGTTGCAAGTATAGTTTCTAAACCTTCAAAAGTCCTTTCATACAAACGTTGTGGTTGTCACAAGTAACAAACCCCTAAATAAATTGATAACCGAAGTATTCAAACCTCGGGTCGTCTTCTCAAGGAATTGCAGGGAGGTATGTTCTTATTATTGGTTATGAGTTTGTAAATTGGGGTTTTGGAAGTAAGGAGGGAATATGTTATATGACAAGTAAAATAAAATAATAATAAAATCTCTAGGCAAGGTATAAGAATTGGAATTCCTATCCTAGTTATCCTTATCAGGTGTGAAGAGAATTGGGTTTTAATCCCACTTGGTCAGCCTTTATTAAACAAAGGAAGGTTAAGTGGACTGATTAGCTTCATTCTCAAGTCCTAGTCAACTCCTGTGGAGAGACTAGTGTTAGAGCAATCCTAGCTCAAGCAGAATCTGCCAATTTCAATCACTTGCTGAGTTTGATAACTCAAGTACTACCAATCACTTGACGAAAGCCAAAAAAGGGAAAAATATCTAAATTAAATTAAAAGCATCAATATAAATAATGCAAAGCAATCTTAAATCTGAAAATACCTCGAATTGTATTAACAAAAGAAATTAAATCTGGCATAGATGTTCATAAATTAAATTGAGAAAATAAAAAAAAAGAACATTGAACCTGGGATTGAGAGTCACTCCTAAAACTAAGAGAAAACTTAAATCCTAATCCTAAGAGAGAGGAGAGAACCTCTCTCTCTGAAAACTACATCTAAATCTTAAAATTGTAAATATGAGAGCATAATTATGAATGGATGCATTCCTCCACTATATAGCCTCTAATCTGTGTTTTCTGGGCCGAGAACTGGGTCAGAAACAACCCAGAATTCGCTGGTTGCGAATTCAACATGCTGAATTTCCGTCACTGCGACGCGTCCGCATGGAGCACGCGGTCGCGTCGCCTAGCGTCAGGGCAACTATGGCATATTATATATCAAATCGAAGCCCCGGACGTTAGCTTTCCAAAACTAGAACCGCGTCGTTTGGACCTCTGTAGCTCAAGTTATGACTGTTTGAATGCGAAGAGGTCAGGATGACAGCTTTGCAGTTTCTTCAACTTCTTGTACTCCTTCCACTTTTGCATGCTTCTTTTCCATCCTCCAAGCCATTCCTGCCCTATAATCTCTTAAAGCACTTAACACACATATCAAGGCATCTAATGGTAGTAAGAGAGGATTAATAATAAGCAAATATAAGATCAAAGAAGCATGTTTTCAATTAAAGCACATAATTAGGAAGGAAAATGTAAAACCATGCAAATAGTATGAATAAGTGGGTAAAGAGTAGATAAAAACCACTCAATTGAGCACAGATAAACCATGAAATAGTGGTTTATCAATGCACCCAATCACCCAGTTCTGATCCATTTTCTTCACAGGCCAAAAAGCCCACTCCAAGTACTTGATGACTAAATTAGAAAGTGTATAAATAGGAGAAAATTTGATATCATTAGAAGGCTAGATCATTTTTTCTTTTCCTAGTTGTTTTGATTTTCCTCTTAGAATTTTTGTAGAATTGGAGATCAGATCTGAATTTTCCTTTCTGTTTTGTTCTCTATCTTCTGCAACTTTTATTTTCTGTTTTGGTTTTGGGAACTTAGATTAAAGAATTCTTCTGAATTTCTTCATCTTGAAGTCATCTCTTAATTTTCCTTTTTATAATTCTAATAATTGGAGATCTAATATTAGCTTTCTTTCTACTTTTATTTCCTCTACAATTTCTTCTTTTCTGTTTTGTTAAGAGAGCAATTGAGATCTTAATTTTATTTCTGTTTCACTGTTCTCTGTAATTTTTCATTTATGATCTAAGTTTTCAATCTATTTTGATTCTTATGCAAATTTTCCATTTCTATTCTGATTCCCAACACCCAAATCCCTTTATTCTTCATGCAATTTAAGTTTTCTGGCAATTTAGATTCTGCAATTTAAATTACTTGCACTTTAAGTTTCAGTTATTTACCTTTCTTGCAATTTAAGTTTCAGCTCTTTTAATTTCTTACACTTTAAGTTTCTATAAGTTTACTTCTTCTGCATTTAAGATTTTGCCAATTTTTATTCTGCACTTTAGCTTAACTGTAATTTATATTTTGTTAATCAAATTTCACCAATTTCATCAAATATTCGCTTAACTAAATTCATCACCATACTAAGGTTGCTCAATCCATCAATCCTTGTGGGATCGACCTCACTCCTGTGAGTTATTACTACTTGATGCAACCCGGTACACTTGCCGGTGAGTTTGTGTGGAATTGCATTTTTCCCTCATCAAGTTTTTGGCATCGTTGCTAGGGATTGATTTAGATTGACAATGATTAAGTAGGTGATAATCTAGATTAAGCATTTTTTTTCTTTGTTTTTGTTAAGCATTTTAATTGTTTGAGATGTTGTTTCAACTAATCTTAACCACACTTTAGCAGTAGAGTATTTTAATTTAGTTTTCTGGTTTTGTTTGTGTTTTATGCCAGGAGGAAGAAGAGGTGCACCTACCTCTTTTGATTCTGAGCCAGAGAGAACATTCCTGAGATTGAGAAGAGAAGCAAGAGGAAAGGGAGTTATTGGAGAAGAAGAATCAGAAGAAGAGGATCAAGAGATGGAGGGTAACCTACCAAACCCACCTGAGGATGTGGCTAACAATAATGGCCATCCTCAGAGAAGAGTTTTAGCCTCTTACACTATCCCCAACCCAGGAATTGTGGGAGCAGTATCCTAACACTCAATGTCCATGCTAATAACTTCGAACTCAAACCTCAATTGATTACCCTGGTTTAGAATAATTGTGAATATGGAGGAAGTACTGCTGAAGATCCAAACCAATACCTCTCTATGTTTTTGAGAATTTGTGACACTGTCAAAACCAATGGAGTCCACCCTGACATCTATAAACTCTTGTTATTCCCATTTTTACTAAGAGACAAAGCCATACATTGGTTAGAAACCTTCCCTAGAGAAAGCATCACCAATTGGGATGATTTGGTTAGCAAATTTCTAGCCAAATTCTATCCACCCCAAAAAGTCGTTAAGCTAAAAACTGATGTGCAAACCTTCAAACAGTTAGAAGGGGAATCAATGTATGAATCATGGGAGAGGTATAAATCCTTGATCAGAAAGTGTCCAGAAGGAATGTTCAGTGAATGGGTGGAGTTACAGAATTTATATGAAGGCTTGTCTTTGCCTTCGAGGAAAGCTTTGGATTATTCTTCAGGAGGATCTTTGCAAATGATGAAAACTGCTCAAGAGACACATGATCTTATAGACATGGTGGCCAACAATGAGTACTTCTACTCCTCTAAAAGGCAAGCAGCTCCAAAGAAAGGTGTATTTGAACTTGAAGGAGTTGATACAATATTAGCTCAGAATAAACTCATGCACCAGCAGCTTCAACAGCAAATTGAAATGATGTCAAAGAGGATGGATGGATTACAACTTGCAGTAGTGAGCACAACTAACCAACCACCAGTGGTATGGGGATAGCAGGAGGAAAGTTTTGAAGAACAGCAACCTGAACAAGTACAGTACATGCACAATCAAGGTTCTGGACCAAATTATTTCCATGGAGACACGTACAACTCATTTTGGAGAAACCACCCCAATCTGAAATAGGGAGAGAACCAGAACCAGCAACCTTGGCAAAGGAACTCCAACCAAAATAACTTTTGCAACACAAACCACCAAAACCAACAAAATACTAACCAAAATCCATACAGAAAACCACAAAATAACCATCTTGCATCCAACTTCTATCCATCCAATAACCCATCAACTAACAAAAATAACTTTCATCCCCCATCTACATCCCATACTCAGCCACAACCACCCCAAGAGTCTCAAAGAATCTCCAACTTAGAGATAATGATGGAGAAAATGATCAAGCATCAAGAATTCGCCAACAAGAACCATGAAGCTTCACTGAGGAACTTGGAAAGATAAATTGGACAATTGTCCAAGCAAACAGTAGCTGAAAGACTAACCACTGCACTACCAAGTGACACTATTCCCGAACAGATAAAGGAAGTTAAACATTACATCCCTCCTCTGCCATACCCTCAAAGATTACAAAGAGAGCTCAAGGATCAACAGTTTCCCAATTTTCTAGAAGTTTTTAAGAAGCTAGAAATCAATATCCCACTTGCTGAAGCATTGGAGCAAATGCCTCTATATGGAAAATTTCTCAAAGAACTCATCAACAAGAAGAAAAGTTGGAATGAGAAGGAGACAGTGATCTTAATACAAGAGTGCAGTGCAGTGATTCAAAAAGGTCTCCCACCAAAACTCAAAGACCCTGGGAGCTTCATCATATCTTGCACCATAGGCAACATGACCTTGGAAAAAGCTCTCTGTGACTTAGGAGCCATCATCAATTTGATGCCCCTCTCACTAATGAAAAAACTTGCAATAAAGGAAGTCAAACCCACCAGAATGTCACTACAAATGGTCGACAGATCACTTAAGATACCTAATGGAGTTGAGAAAAATTTGTTGGTGAAAGTAGGAGAATTCATATTCACTGCTGATTTTGTCATTTTAGACATGGAAGAAGAAAGACACAACACAATTATCTTGGGTAGACCCTTCTTAGCCATAGCAAGGGCTATAATTGATGTAGAGAAAGGAGAAATGACCCTCAGGGTGCATGATAAAAAAATGATCATCAATGTTTTTAACGCCATGCAACATCCCCCTGAGAAGAAAAAGCATATGAGGGTGGAAATGATAGAAGAATTGGAGGAAGGGCTACTTGAAGTCAATGATCAAGAGGAACAAGAAGAGGAAATAGAAGTGGAACAAGACATCATAGAAGAAGGAGTAGCAGAAATCTCCTTCGAAGACAAGACAGAAGAGAGGCCAAAACAAGAATTAAAGCCTCTTCCCCCTCATCTCAAGTATGTATTTCTTGGAGAAGAAGAGGCCCTGCCAGTGATCATCAATTCCTCTTTAAACATGGAAAAAGAGACAAAGTTGATTAAAGTATTGAAAGCTCACAAAACAGCTTTGAGATGGACAATTGATGATATCAAGGGCATAAGCCCTACTATATGTATGCACAAAAATTTTGCTGGAAGAGGACTCAAGGCCTGTAGTACAATCCCAAAGAAGGCTTAACCCAATCATGAAGGAGGTGGTTCAAAAAGAAGTGATGAAGCTATGGAATGCTGGAATCATATACCCAATCTCTAACAGCCCTTGGGTAAGCCCAGTTCAAGTGGTGCCAAAGAAAGGTGGCATGACTGTCATCTTCAATGAGAAGAGTGAACTCATTCCCACAAGGACAGTGACAGGGTGGAGAATGTGCATTGACTATAGAAGACTAAATGATGCCACAAGGAATGATAACTTCCCTCTCCCCTTCATTAACCAGATGATGGAAAGATTGGCTGGCCATGCATATTACTGCTTCCTGGATAGATACTCTGAGTACAATCAGATAGTGGTGGATCCCAAGGATCAGGAGAAGACCTCCTTCACATGTCCATTCGGAGTCTTTGCTTATAGAAGGATGCCTTTTGGGCTATGCAATGCCCCTGCAACTTTTCAAAGGTGTATACTTTCTATATTTTATGACATGGTGAAAAAATTTTTAGAAGTTTTCATGGATGATTTTTCTGTCTTTGGTAATTCATTTGATACCTGCTTGCATCATTTAACTCTTGTCTTGAAAAGATGCCAAGAAACTAATCTGGTCTTGAATTGGGAGAAATGCCATTTCATGGTTCCTGAAGGGATAGTTCTTGGACATAAAGTTTCAAGCAAAGGTATAGAAGTTGATAAGGCTAAAATAGAGATCATATAAAAGCTCCATATACCTTTTAATGTTAAAGCAGTGAGAAGTTTTCTTGGATATGATGGTTTTTACAGGAGATTCATCAAAGACTTTTCAAAAATAGCCAAACCATTGAGCAATTTGCTAGTGGTTGACAATCCTTTCATCTTTGATGACAATTGCAAGCATGCTTCTGAAACTTTAAAAAGAAAACTCACTACAGCACCAATCATCACACCCCCAGATTGGGAATTACCTTTTGAACTCATGTGTGATGCAAGTGACTTTGCAATTGGTGCTGTATTGGAGCAAAAGAAAGACAAGCTGCATCATGTTATATATTATACAAGTAAGGTGTTGAATGAAGCACAGAAAAATTATACCACCACTGAGAAAGAGCTTTTGGCAATTGTATATGCATTTGATAAATTCAGACAATACTTGATTGGTTCAAAAGTTATAGTATATACTGATCATGCTGCTCTCAAGTATCTCATGTCTAAACAGGATTCAAAGCCAAGGCTCATTAGGTGGGTGTTGCTGCTACAAGAATTTGACATTGAAGTGAGAGATAGAAAAGGAAATGAGAACCAAGTGACAGACCATTTATCAAGACTATCACAAGAAGCTAACCAAGATACACCACAACCAGTGAATGAAAAATTTCTAGATGAATATCTTCTCCAAATCCAGCAGGCACCTTGGTTTGCTGACATTGCAAACTACAAGGTGGGAAGGAAGATCTTTCAAGAGTTTACCAAGCAACAAGTGAAGAAGTTGTGCAATGAAGCCAAGAAATTCTTGTGGGATGAACCATTCTTGTTCAAGAGGTGTCCAGATGAGATGATTAGAAGGTGTATCCCTGAAAATAAGATGAGAGATATACTGTGGCACTGTCATGGTTCAGCTTATGGTGGACATTTTGGACCAGGAAGAACAGTAGCTAAAGTGCTTCAAAGAGGATTCTATTGGCCAACTATATTCAAAGATGTCAGAGAGTTTGTGCACCAATGCAATGAATATCAGAGATCTGGAAGGTTGACAAAGAGGAACAAAATGCCTCAGAACTTTATTTTGGAAGTAGAATTATTTTATCTCTAGGGTATAGATTTTATGGCCCCCTTTCCTCCATCCAATTCCTTCAAATACATTCTGGTAGCAGTGAAATATGTCTCCAAATGGGTGGAAGCCATAGAAACAACTACCTGTGATGCACCAATTGTTCTTCAATTTCTTAAGAGACACACCTTCACTAGATATGGGGTCCCTCAAGGCCTTATCAGTGATGGTGGTAGCCACTTTTGCAACAGACAAATGGAAAAGCTACTCCATAAATATGGAGTAATTCACAAAGTAGCCACACCATACCACCCTCAAACTAATGGGCAGCCTGAATTGGCAAATAGGGAGCTGAAGAAAATTCTAGAGAAGATAGTGGGGATCACAAAGAAAGACTAGGCAAGAAAATTGGATGATGATCTGTGGACATATAGAATAGCATTCAAAACTCCAATTGGAAAGTCACCCTTTCAGCTAATCTATGGGAAATCATGTCACCTTCCTGTGGAGTTAAAACATAAAGCTTACTGGGCCACTAAGCTCCTCAATCTTGACTCTCAAGTAGCAGGAGAGAAAAGGTTACTGCAACTCAATGAGCTAGATGAATTCAGATTGGAAGCTTATGAGAATGCAAAGATATACAAGGAGAGAGCTAAAAAGTGGCATGACAAGAAAATCCTGAAAAGAGAGTTCAAACCAGGACAACAAGTGCTCTTATATAACTCCAGGCTCAAAGTCTTTCCTGGCAAACTCAAGTCCAAATGGATTGGCCCCTATCTGATAACCAAGGTTTTCCCACAAGGAAGCCTTGAACTCCTAAATGAAGCCACAAAGGACATAATCACATCAAATGGTCAAAGAGCTAAGCATTATCTGGGAGGATCTTGGAACAAAGAAGAGAGTGTTTAGGAGTTGGGATGAACAAAGAAGGAGGAGGCAAACCAACCAAAGGTAGTTCTCTTTTCCTAACTATTCCAATAAAAGGGTTAAGTAGATTTATCTGTATTGCAAGGAGCTAAGTTTAGTGTTGCAAACCAAGACAATTTAAGGGTGAATGAAGGATTCTAAGTTTGGTGTCCCACCAAAAAAATTTTATTCAAAAACACATTTCAACCCTTTGCATAAATGGTCACTTGCTCTAAACAATTAGCAAAACTACTTAACCATTAGTTACTTTCCAATTATGGTTTGTTTTCTTTAATAAAAGCACAAAGTTTCATCTGATGCTTAACATGATGCATAAGAGACAGTGGCAATGGACTAAGTTTGGTGTTCATACACCAAAGTAAGTTCAAAAGCCTACGAACATTCATGCATGACTAACCATTTTTCAAGTGCTTGGGGAACAAGCAACTTCCACTCTCAGTGCAGAAGAATAGTACACTTTTTGGAAGGACTATACATCATCAGTAAAAAAAGCATAAAAGCTAAGAAAGAGGATGAAAGACTAAGCAAGAAGATACCAAAAGGTTGTATTGTTACTTAATTGTTTATATCTGCTGTGCTGTAGTTGGAAGTTTAATTGTTCTCCTTTCTGATAAGTTTACCCCTATCTGCACTCTTCTAGTTTACTGTCCTGGTTTTATTCAATTAAGTGATCTAGCTATAAGAGTTTGCATCACTCATCCTACTTGAATATATGTCTTGTTTCCCTTTTTGCATGAATAAAAGAAAATGTTGAAACAGGAAGTGAATGTCCAATGTGGTAGGAATAACAATAAAGTTTAGTGGGGGTATGTATGTTCAATTGTTAATGTAAGCTCATTAATAAAGGATAAAGGTTAGGATGATCCCTTGTAGTGTGAGTTTAGTTGCTATTGTAAAACCTTCAATTAATAATTATCATTGGAAAAAGAAAGAGCAAGAAAGGGAAGGATAAAAAGCCTAGAATTGGCAAACAAAAATGAAAGAAACAAATAAAAAGGCTAGACACCAATAGCTTGGACCTTAGGCATATGCCTATGATGCTATTGCATTAGGATCTGCTTGGATTATTAGGTTCTGAGGAGTATTTTAAAACTTAGTAACTTGGACTAACTAATACGGGATCATCAACCGAAAATCCACCTTCAAGAGCAACATAATTACAAAGCATTTAGTAACCTAAAGAGGTGTTGGGCATCAATGTCTTAGGATAAATTGTGAGCCAAGTGTCTATGGTGGAGATGTGTTGATTGGAAAACAAAGCTAAAAAGCTGCTGCAACACATGACACCTAGCTGTAAATAAAAGTGTAAGTTTCCCAGCAGAAAAATAAAAGAGAATCAAAACACCAAGGATGGATGAATAACAAGGTTCACAGCAGCAACTTTGGTTATCACTTAAAGGGACATTTCAATCCTGAAATCTAATAAAAGTAGAGCTTCAATTACATCTGCATAAAACCCCATGAACCAAATTCAATTACCTGCTAAATAAGGACATATATGATTTTCTGTTTTCTTTCATTTCTTGTCATGTTTTAGTGCTTGCTTGGGGACAAGCAAGATTTAAGTTTGATGTTGTGATGACAAGTCATCTTATGCTAGTTTCACAAGTATTTTTCATTTATTTCATTAGGTTTTATGCACTTTCTTTCACAATAAGTAAGTGATTGGAGTGGAATTTTGTGTTTATTTTGATTCAATCAAACATCATTTATTTTATACAAAATCATGAGATTTATGCAAGAATTAAGTGAGTATTATGAATGATGCAAATTCTTATGATTTTGGTGAGACTTTGATTGTTTTCTTGGTTGATTTTAGGTAAAGAAGTTAAGAGAAAGAGGAGCACTGCAGTATAACGTTGCGTTCAAATAAAGAATGCCACGCTCACTTGCAACGCACACGCGTACAGGACGCTTACACGTCATGGGAAAATTTCGAAGATCCACGCGTACGGCATGGAAGTGGTTGGCGCTCGTTTTAAAAGAGAGCGCTGCATTCATTTACTCAGCATCTTCGGGCATATTCAAATTTAGAGGTAAAGTTTTGTAATCAACGCGCACGCATGCATGATGCGCACGCGTCGATTGAGCACCTGGGAGGAACCATGCGAACGCGTGGGTGGAGCTGAAGCTTGGAATTGGTATTTTGCTACCCACGCGCACGCGTGGGCAGCATTCGTTAAGAAAACGTAACGCTCGATAAGAAAATGCTATTGAAGCACGGGTACGCGTGAAAGGAGCGCACGAGCATGTTGGGAGCTGAAAGTTAATGGTGACACGCACGCATACGTGACGCGTACGCATCGATGAGCAAAAATGCAAAAGGACACGCACGCACAGGGGACGTGCATGTGTGGATGAATGAACGCTACACTCACTTTGAGAACGCAACGTTGCCCTGGAAGCTGCACCCAATCACCCAGTTCTGATCCATTTTCTTCACAGGCCAAAAAGCCCACTCCAAGTACTTGATGACTGAATTAGAAAGTGTATAAATAGGAGAAAATTTGATTTCATTAGAAGGCTGGATCAATTTTTCTTTTCCTGGTTGTTTTGATTTTCCTTTTAGAATTTTTTTTAGAATTGGAGATCAAATCTGAATTTTCCTTTCTGTTTTGTTCTCTCTCTTCTACAACTTTTATTTTCTATTTTGGTTCTGGGAACTTGGATTGAAGAATTCTTCTGAATTTCTTCATCTTGAAGTCATCCCTTACTTTTCCTTTTTATAATTCTAAGAATTGGAGATCTGATCTTAGCTTTCTTTCTACTTTTATTGCCTCTGTAATTTCTTCTTTTCTATTTTGTTAAGAGAGCAATTGAGATCTTAGTTTTATTTCTGTTTCGCTGTTCTCTGCAATTTTTCATTTCTGATCTAAGTTTTCAATCTATTTTGATTCTTATGCAAATTTTCCATTTCTGTTATGATTTCCAACACCCAAATTCCTTTATTCTTCATGCAATTTAAGTTTTCTGGCAATTTAGATTTTGCAATTTAAATTACTTGAACTTTAAGTTTCAGTTATTAACCTTTCTTGCAATTTAAGTTTCACCTCTTTTAATTTCTTGCACTTTAAGTTTTTGCAATTTTACTTCTTCTGCATTTAAGATTTTGCCAATTTTCATTCTGCACTTTAGCTTAACTGCAATTTATATTCTGTTAATCAAATTTCACCAATTTCATCAAATATTCGCTTAACTAAATTCATCACCATACTAAAGTTGCTCAATCCATCAATCCATATGGGATCGACCTCACTCTTGTGAGTTATTACTACTTGATGCAACCTGGTACACTTGCCGCTGAATTTGTGTGGAATCGCATTTTTCCCTCATCAGGCACCACTTGGACTGGACTCACCCAAGGACTGTCAGAGATTGGGTATATGATTCCAGCATTCTACAGCTTCATTACCTCTTTTTGAACCACTTCCTTCATGGTTGGGTTAAGCCTTTTTTGAGGTTGCACCACAGGTCTTGAGTCCTCTTCTAGCAGAATTTTGTGCATGTAGATGGCAGGGCTTATACCTTTGATATCGTCAAATGTCCATCCCAAAGCTATCTTGTGAACTTTCAACACTTCAATCAGCTTTGTTTCATCTTCCACGTTTAAGGAAGAATTGATGATTACTGGCAGGGTTTTTTCTTCTCCAATAAATGCATACTTGAGATGTGGAGGAAGACGCTTCAGTTCTTGCTTTGGCATTTCCTCTGTCTTGCCCTCAAAGGAGACTTTAGCTACTCTTTCTTCTGAGATATCTTGTTCTGTTTCTATTTCTTCTTCTTGCTCCTCAAGAGTGCTTGTTTCCAGTACTTCCTCCACCAGATCTTCAATCATCTCCACTCTCATATGCTTTTGTTTTTCAGGGAGGTGTTGCATTGCTTTAAAGACATTGATGATCATTTGCTCATTGTGCACCCTGAGGATCATCTCCCCTTTCTCCACATCAATGATGGCTCTTGCTGTTGCTAAGAAAGGTCTACCCAAGATAATTGAAGTGTGTCCTTCTTCTTCCATGTCTAGAATGACAAAATCGGCAGGGAAGATAAATTCCCCAACCTTCACCAATAAGTTCTCCACAACCCCATTGGGTATTTTGAGTGATCTATCCGCCATTTGAAGTGACATTTTGGTGGGTTTGACTTCTTCTATTGCAAGCTTTTTCATTAGTGAGAGAGGCATCAAATTGATGCTAGCACCTAAATCAGAGAGAGCTTTTTCCAAGGTCATATTGTCTATGGTGCATGAGATGATGAACTTCCAAAATCTTTGAGTTTTGGTAGGAGACCTTTTTGAATCACTGCACTGCACTCTTGGGTCAAGACCACTGTCTCCTTCTTATTCCAGCTTCTCTTCTTGTTAATGAGTTCTTTGAGGAATTTTGCATATAGAGGCATCTGCTCTAATGCTTCAGCAAGGGGAATGTTGATTTCCAACTTCTTAAAAACCTCCAGAAACTTGGGAAATTGTTGATCCTTGAGCTCCCTTTGTAACCTTTGAGGGTATGGCAGATGAGGAATGTAATGTTTAACCTCCTTCTTCTGTTCTTGTGGGAGCTCTGTCATTTTTAGGGTTTATCATGTACTTAATTTAGGGGAATTTTATGACCGTGTTTACCCACATTTATCCAAGGAAATAGCATGGTTTCATGATTATCACCTAATTTGTATTTAAGTGTGAAAACATGCTTTTTAGGCCCTTAATTGCCAAATTTGATTCATCTTTGATTCCACTAGATGCTTTGATGTGTGTGTTAGTCATTTCAGGTTGAAAAGGCTAGGAATGGATCAAAAGAATGGAGAGAAAAGCATGCAAAGTGGAGAAATCATGGAAAATCAAGGATTTGGGATGAGATCAACGACGCGCACGCGCAGCAGACGCGCACGGGTGGATCGTGAGGTCGCATGGTGACGTGTACGGAAAGTTATCAAGCGACGCTCAATCAGAACAAGCATCCTTAAAATAATTGCATTGATAATGTACAATTGCCTAACAATGGATGATGAATGCATGGTAGCCAAAACATGCAATTCAAAGAGTTAAGATGCATGAAGGCAATGTAACATGTACTTGGTATTCAAAAGCATTAAGCATGAAAAGTTCCAAACCAAGTAATAAAAAATAACCTCAACAAAGAAATCCAACAATGACAACTAACAACAATGATGTTAGACTAACATCCTATTAGTGATAAGCAGCAGTAAAGCAGTAAACAAGATTTGTAATCCAACACTTATAATGGAAAATAAAAATTAAACAAAAATTAAAATAACTAACTGACTAAAAGAAATGGTGTTAAATGGTGTTTGGTAGTGTTGGATAATGTTTGAAGGGTGGAAGGAAAAGAGGAGAAGAGAGAAGAAGGAAAGAAAGGGAAAGAAGAGAAGAAAAGAAGATGGTTGATGCAGGAAAGTCCACGCATAGGCGTCAGTGACGCGTGCACGTGGAGGGGTAAAATGGGCGCGACGCATACACGTGAAGCACATGTGCGCGTCGATGCGTTATTTTGAGAGCGACGCGTACACGTGAGGTGCGCGTACGCATGACCAGCTTTGCGCGAAAGGCACAAACCAGCTTTGCGCGAAAGGCAACTCTCGAGAAATGGCTTGGGGGTGAAAATATGCAATCCACGTATACGCGTGGATGGTCAAGAATACTTGGGTCACGTGTACGCGTGGAGTTCGCGTACGCGTGGATGGTGTTCTATTTTTCAAATTTTTTTTTTATGTTTTTGCACCAAACCAAGAATTCCAAACCTCCAAACAGCTACCAAAACATCATAAAACCCTATTTAACCTACTAGACTCCTAATTGAACTCAACTAACTAAACAAAACATGAAATGAAACCTAATTTACCAATATTTAAAAAGAGGAAAAAGGGGGAGATGTTACCATGGTGGGGTGTCTCCCACCTATCACTTTTGTTTATTGTCCTTAACTTGGACTTATGGGGAGCTATCCATCAAGGCGGCTTGTGCTTGAATCCATCCTTGAACATCCACTAATGCTTGGACTTCCATTGTGCTTCATCATTCAAAGTTAATAACTCCAAGCTTTGATGGAGTTTTTCACAACCCATGGGCTCCCAAAGTTGATCCACACCTTGTAAGCCGGGATCTCATACTTTGTTTTTACACCCGTTTTCAATTTGATCACTTTGATCCCGTCCGGGTGGTAAGAAAGCCGAATTTTCATGAAGGCACCAAACGATCCTCCTAGACCCAATCAATTGAGCACTACACCAACCCATGCTCTTCAATTTCAAGCTTCCAACAATAATGAGCTTAGACTTACAATGCCAACCATTAAACATTCTCTTCTTACGCTTGATTCCACAAAGCCCCCTAAGTTGGCCATCCGTTTCAAGAATACCATATTCAAGTGGGATAATAAAGCTAAGAGTTAGAAGTTTTACCCACTCAAATAAAGGAGTAGATGACAACCTAGGTGGAAGAGTTCCCAACGGTCTTGACAAAGCACGTTCCACTCCCGTCCATCCTCTTCTAGAGGTTTCCACCACTTGGCACGGTGCTTCAAGTTTTACCTCTTGCCAAGCTTCCTCAAGTTCATATTCTTCTTCACCAAATTCTTCTATCTCTTCCCCATTACTCAAATCATAAATAGGAGGTTTAGTGAAATCTACCTCCTCATCATTTCCAAGCATAGTGGGAAAGGACTCATCAAGCTCAAAAGGATCATATGTTGATGCGGAATCATCATAGATAGGAGGGCTTGTTGCTTGTACCACTTCTTCCACTTCTCCAATCACGTTGTGCCTTAGAGGTTGTGCACTCTCCTCCTTAACACTAATTTTGCACTTCATGGGAGAAGGTTCCTCCACTTGAGATTCCTCTATGTACTCAACATATCCTAAATACCCAACCACTACTTCCTCTTGTTCAATAATCTCTACCTTCTCCTCTTGTTGCATTTCTTGCTTTATCTCCTCTTCTTCACCTTGGAGCTCCAAAATCACCTCTTCACTAAGCTCTTTGGTTGCTTCTCCACATTCAACAATGGGAGTGTGATGGGCGGAGTACCGTCGGTAAGGAATTTCACAAGATTTTTGCGTTGCAAGTATAGCCCTCAACCGACAAATAATCCATGAATCAAATTTCGAAGGAATTGGTTGTCACAAGTTCAACCCCAATAAAAGTAACTGAAGTATTCAAACCTCGGGTCGTCTCACAAGGAATGGGCAAACATGTGCATTAACATTGATTAAAAATCCAGGGTTGCAAGTCATGAGTATGGAATTAGACTAAGAGTCCTAACAAGCAAGTAATCTTGAAATGCAAGAAACTAATTCAAATAACTAAAGTAAGATGTGAGCAATTCCAAACTAATAAGATAACATCCAATATAATTCTACTCTAAGACTAAACAAATAACTATAACTAAGACAAGCAATTAGGATTTTTGGGTTTTCAGATATGAATAATAAAAGCAACTCTTGGCTAGACATGGGAATTGGGGTCACTATCCTTGTCTAATAACCATATCTTGACAATTATGAGGAACCAAACTCATTAAGTTTACTTCTATTCTCGAAGTACATTAAATGGTTTAGTCAACATCAACCCATAAGGTCCAACCTAGCTACTAATTGACTTAGTAGTAGGCTAGTGTCAATGGTTATCAAATTGACCACTAAGGGTTCCCAAATCATCAAATCCATTAGACCCAATGACTTAAGTGTACCTAATCCCCTTAGCCTAGGCCAAGAGTAAAAAGAACTACTCTAAAATCAAAGGAAACATTTCATCAAACACATGGTAAGCATTACTAAAAGACATATTCAAAATACAACTAAATTGAAATTAACAAGTACCCACTAACAATTATCAATACACAATCACTCAAACAACACAATCAATCATGAAAATCATCAATGTAACATTAACAATTCAAGATTTACAAGATTCATGAAATGGGTATAAAATGACAATTGACAAGAAAACATAAAACTAACACAAGATCTAAACAAAATTATATTAAGGAATTCAAATTAAGTACTCAAAACTAGTAATTCACAAGATCCAATTCAGAATTCAATAAGGGAAGATCAAATCAAACTAGATCTAGAGAGGATCAAGGGTTTCTCTCTCTAGAAGAACAAGAACAAAAAAACTACCTAAATATTGTGTCTAAGTGTGAATGAATGATCCCCCCTTTCCCCCTAGCATCCTTGGGTCTTTTCCATGCAGAACCAGCTTAAATTTGGGCCTCTGTAGCCTCAGAAATTGCCAGGCATGATTTCCTTTAATGAGGTCACGTGCAGCTTGTCGCTCGTACGCGCCATGCGTGCGTGCACGCCGATTGATTTTTTTCGATCCACGCGTGCGCGCCATGTACGTGTGCACGCCAGTGTGGATTTCTCTAATCTGCGTGGAGGCACCGATCTTTGCGGCGCCGCTTTTAGCTGTCCACACCGACGCGTGCACGTGAGGTACGCGTGTGCGCTGATGCTGAAATTCCCAAAATCCAAATCATCATCTTCCTTCCTCTTGTGCATGCTTTCTTTCTCTCTTCTAGGCCATTCTTGCCCTATAAATTCTGAAATTACTCAACAAACATATCACGGCATCAAATGGCAATAAAAGAGGATCAAAATATAGCAATTCTAAGGCAAAAAGAAGCATGTTTTTCATCATGGAGCAATATTAGGAAGAGAACACAAAACCATGCAATTCTTGTGAATAAGTGTGGAAAATATTGACAAAACCCCCCAAATTCTACACAATATAAACCACAAAATTGGGGTTTATCAGAGTGCCTTGATCGCATAGGCTTAGGCGGGATGAGACCATGTTGCTAATGGCTTCCACTATGATAGCCATCTTGGCTTCTAGCTCCTTGAACGCTTCTTCATGATACGTACACCTAGCTAGATATTCTTGTTGCTCTTGCATTAGGTCTTCCGATGAAGGTAGTGGTAGAAGAGAGAGTTCATTGTTTGAGGGAAAGGCATTGTAGTTGGAGGGTGGTTCATATTGGTGAAAGTCTTGAGGTGGTGTATATGGAATTTGTGGTTCTTGGGGGTATTGGTGTTGGAATGGTGGTGGCTCTAGATATGGTTCGTATGGTGGTTGGTATGGTGGGTATGGGTTGGGGTTATATGGAGGTGGATGGTGGTATGGGGCATGTGAGTATGGTTGTTGAGGGCTATGTTGAGGGAAGGGGTCATATGTATGTGGTGGTTGTGGTTGACAATCACAATAGGGGTCATCACATACATTAGATTGGTATGCATTAGGATTAGGAGTATACCCATAAGAATTCGAAGAGTAGTCATGTTGTGGTTGTGCTTGAATGGCTCGGATGGAATGAAATGCCTTTTGGTCCTTGCGTATCTCCATGAGGAGAGTAGTCATATCTCCAAGCACTCTTGTCAAACTTTGATCTCCAATTCCTTGACGCATGCTATCACTAAAGCTTTCATCTCCTACAACATAGGTTGAACCAAACTCATAGCCAAAGTGATGAGAATTCATAGTGAAAGAGAAAATAAAAACAAAAGCTAACAAGAAATAAAGAAGATAAGGTCCTATAACTAGCAAAAACTAACAAACAAACCAAAAATCAAGCTATTCACAATATATACAATAGCCAATAACATAGCACCATTGCAACTCCCCGGCAACGGCATCATAAATTTGACAGCGAGAATTATCGTCAGTCTAGAATTTCTCTTATAGAAATAAGAACTTTGTTGTAAGAAGGTGTAAGTTATCTTCCATGAAAGAAAGTCAAACAAGACTAGTTAATCTCAATCCAAAAATCCTAATCAACTCACTAATTGAATTAGCAAGAGATTAGAGTCAATGAAAATAATATTAACTAACAACTCTAGATCACTAATCTAAATTGGGTGTTCATGACTCAAGATTACCTAATTACTCTTTCCAAGCCAAGAATGCTCAAAGTCTACTTTAAAGCCCAACCAAGAATTTTGTCAAACACTTGGAAGGTATCAAAGGAAAGCATAATAAATGTGCAAGAATAATAAAATCTAACAACTACCAATTGCAAGAAAAGTAAATCAACAACTCAAATTATCAATAAAGGAACATCAACATCAAATTCCATTAAATGTAAACCAAATCCAACATGAGCATTCATAAACATGAAAGAAGCATAAAAGTAAAATTAACAAAAGAACTAAGAAGAATTGAAGTATTAGAACAAGGAATTGTAGAGGAAACAAGATAAAAACAAGTAATCAATTCAAGATCTAAGAGAAATTAACCTAATCCTAACCTAGTTCTAGAGAGAAGAGGGAGCTTCTCTCTCTAGAAAACTAACTAAAGGCTCATCATGACTAACTAAGTGCTCCCTCTTTTGCTCAATCTTCAATTCTGCATCAAATATCCTCAGAAACAAGTTGGATTTGGGCCTGGGCAGCTCAGAAATCACCCCCAGTTTTTTGCCTTTAAGTGAGTCACGTGCGAGCATCGACGCGTACTCGTGGGTCACGCGTGCGCGTCGCTTGGCAATTTTCCTATCCACGGGTACGCGTCATGTGCGCGTACGCGTCCCATGCAACTTCACTTCCACGCGTGCGCGTCTTCTGTGCGTGCGCGTGAGTTGTTGTACTCCAAATCCTTGTTTTCTCATGCATTCTCCAAATTGTATGCTTTTCTCTTCATTTCTTCCAACCAATACTTGCCTTATGAACCTGAAATCACTCAACAAACACATCAATGCATCGAATGGAATTAAAGTGAATTAAAATTACCAATTTAAGGGACTAAAAAGCATGTTTTTACACTTAAGCACAATTTAAGGGAGAATTACAAAACCATGTTATTTCATTGAATAAATGTGGGAAAATGTGATAAAATCCCCTAAAATAAGCACAAGATAAACCATAAAATTGGGGTTTATCACACGCGTGATGTATGCGTACGCGTCGGTGCTCACACGTGACTCACTTAAAGGTAATCCGCTGGAGGCGATTTCTGGGCTTCCCAGGCCCAAATCCAACTCATTTCTGATGCTATTTAACCCAAGGAATGAATAGGGATCAAGGACCTAGTCAACTAGTTTTAGTTTAGTTTATGTTTTGGAGGGAAAGTTAGTTTCTAGAGAGAGAAGCTCTCACCTCTCTCTAGAATTAGGATTAGGTTAGATCTAGATTAGGATCTCTTAGATCTAGGTTAATTTCATGCTTTGATTTACCTTTCTTTTGCAATTTCTTCTTCTTCTTCTACCTTTCCTATCTATAGTTTAGCATTTAATTCTTGTAATTCTTTACTTTTATGTTGATGCACTTTTGTTCTTCTATTTCTCTTTTAATGCAATTTATGATTTATTTGTTGTTGTTTAATTCCTTGCAATTGAGTAGCATAGATTTACTTTCCTTTTATGCATTCTAAGTGTTTGATGAAATGATTGGTTGGATTTCAGTATAGATTCTTCTCCTCATGGTTTTAGTAGAGTGATTGGTGACTCTTGAGTTATCTAATTCCTTTATTGATTGATATTAGAAGTTACCAATTAGCTTGAATGCCACTAAAGCTAGTCTTTCATCATGATTAGGCTAGGACTTGTGGAATCAAGTTAATCCATCCACTTGACTTTCCTCCATAGTTAGAGGTTAACTAAGTGGGAGCAATGGACAATTGTGGTTACAATTGAGGAGGATAACTAGGATAGGACTTCTAGTTCTCATATCTTGCCAAGAGCTTTTCTAGTTGTTAGTTTATTTCCTTTGCCATTTATATTTCTTGTCTATTATCTCAAAAACCCCAAACATACCTCATAACCAATAACAAGAACACTTTATTGCAATTTCTAGGAAGAACGACCCAAGGTTTGAATACTTCGGTTATTATTTTAGGGGTTTGTTAGTTGTGACAACCAAATGTTTGTATAAAAGGATTATTTGTTGGTTTAAAAACTATACTTGCAATGAGATTTCATTTGTGAAATTCTAAACCGTCAAAAATCCGTTCATCAAAATGGTGCCATTGCCGGGGAGTTACAATTGTGTGCCTTATTATTGGTTATTGTATATATGTGAATATTGTGGATATGTTTGCTTTTTGCTTCTTTGTTAGTTTATGGTAGTTGTAGGAGTTTGTTCCCTTTATTTGTTACTACTTTTTGTTGTTATTTTCTCTTGCTACCATGAATTCTTGCCTTGGCTATGAGTTTGGTTCTCACTATGTTGTAGGAAATGAGGGCTATAGTGAGGATGTGTATGAAGGATGGGACAATCAAAGGTGGGAAGAGCCATATGCATATGATCAATTTTCATGGAAGAGCCATATGCATATGAACAAGAGCCATTCTATGATGCATACCAATCAAATGGCTATGGTGAATCCCCTTGTGACTATCAAGAACCACCACCATATTCCTATGAGCCATACCCTCAACATAACCCCAACCATACTCACAAGCCCCTTTTCACCAACCACCTTCATATGACCCTAATCCATATCCACCATACCAACAACCATATGAGCCGTATGAACCATACATGGAACCACCACAATTCCAACCTCAACAATTCTAAGAACCACCCCCTCCATATTACTACCAAGATAAACCACCTCCAATGTATGAAAATTTTCAACCATAAGATGAATACTACTTTCCACCACAACCTCCCATGGAAGAATATGCATGTCCATCGATCCAAGAGCCATATAATCCTAATCATGTTATCCAAGCAGAACAAGAATCAGGGGATCATCTCAAGGAAGCATTGGATCAATTTCAAGCAACCATGGAGCGTGTTGTGCAACAAGCGGAAAAAGTAGAGAGTGTTGAGGAACCACCTTCCTACTATGAGTCCTTCCTCCAAAATGATGAACCTTTCCATCCACCCCAACCTCTAATGGATGACATCCTTGATGTTTTTGTTCAAGGACAAGAGGAGATAAAAAGGGATGTACAATAATTCACGGCCGCCTTAGACGAGGTGGTAAACCGGTTAGCATCCCAATGTTTGAATATTCAAGGAACTCCCATGGCTACATGCGAAGAATCCAATAAAGAGCATAGCATGAAGGAGAGATTGAAAACTTTGGTGGAAGATGAGGAATGTTGCTTTGTGTTGGAACAATTGGAGGAAGCTATGATTGTTAGAGAAGAGGAAGAAGTGGTTGAAGATTTAGGTAAAGTTGAGCAAGAGGTGGAGGTACTCAAAGAAGAGTACAAAGGAGTGGCACTTGCAAGATCATTGGGACCACCCCTTCCTAAGTCACCATCCTACACAACATTCAAGTGGGTACAACTCTTATCCCTAAGCTTTACTTTCCCACTTGAATATGGTTTGATTGAAAACGATGGTCAACTTAGAGCTCTTTGTGGAGTTAAGAGTAGGAGAGAGGTGTGTAGTGGTTGGAAACGTCGCTCTAAGTTCATGATGGTTACATGCTCAAGGCTTAATTGCAAGGGTTGGTGTAGAACTAGAGTGCTTGGGTCTAGAAGGACATTTGGACACTTTATTGAGAATTCATCTTGCTTGCCATCCGGATGGACTAATAATGACCAACTTCAAGACAGGTGTGAAAATAAAGTGTGGGATCCCGGATTACAAGAAGAGGATCGACTTTGGGAGCCCGAAGCTTGTGAAGAACTCCATCAAGACTTGGTGCAACTCATGAAAAATCTTGGGGCACCATGGAGAACCAAGCATTGGTGGGAGTTCCAAGAAGAATTTAAGCACAAGCTACCTTGAGAGGACTCCCTATAAGTCCAACTTAAGGACAATAAACAAAAGTGCTAGCTGGGAGAAACCCCACCATGGTAAAGTCTTTTCATTTTTTTTTCTCTTTTGTATATAGTGGTAATTAGTCTAATTTCATGTTTTGATTGATTAGTTGAGTTTAGTTGGTAGTTTAATATGTTAAATAAGGTTTTATGGTATTTTGGTAGCTGTTTGGAGGTTTGAAATGCTTGGTTTGGTGCAAAAACATGAAAAATTTGAAAAACAGAGCATCGACCCACGTGCATGCGTGCCTCATGCGTACGCGTGCCCCAAGCTTTTCGGCAAATCCATGCGCACGCGTGATGCACGCGCACGTGTGGTTACAAAATTTCACATTCTAAGCCATTTTCCCGAGAGTTGTGGCTGCATCGCACGAACATTGTGCCTTTTGCACAAAGCTACTCACGCGTACGCGTACACGATGCGTACGTGTCACTCTCTAAATAAACCACCGACGCGCACACGTGACATACGCGTACGCGTCGCTTCCACTGCACCATTCCCACGCGCATGCGTGATGTGCGCGTACGCGTGGATGCCCTTATTTCATCCATCTTCTTTTCTCATCATCTTTCCATTTCCTCTCTTATCCTTTCTTCTTCCCTTCTCCTATACCTCATCCAACACTACCATACACCATCAACCATTAGTTAGTTTAGTTAGTTAGCCATTTGATGGTTTAATTTTTGTTTAATTTTTCATTATAACTGTTGGATTATTGATTTTGTTTACTATATAGTGCTGCTTATTACTAATTGAATGCTATTTTAGCATAATCATTGTTGTTATTCGTTGTTGGATTTTATTGTTGAGGTTATAGTTTGATACTTGGTTTTGAACATATAATGCTTAATGTTTTTGAATACCAAGTGAATGACATTGCCTTCAAGCATGCTAAATCTTTTTAGAATTGCATGATTTGGCCACCATGTAATTTGAATTCTTTTCCTTAATTAGGCAATATCTTGATGGATGTTGTGCATTTACCTTAATGTATTGTATTTCTTGATCATATGCATCCATATGTGTTTGGCTTGAATACTTTTGCGCTTCTTTATAGCTTGTCTCAACTTACAAGCTTATTTAAAGTATTTCGAGCACACTAGAACGAGTAAAGTACATGTCCTTCTTTGTGTATTTGTGACATAACCCCTATGATAGTGTGTGTGTTCTAAAGGGCGCCCAATTTAGAATTCACATACCTCGTCTTTCTTAATGTCACACACTAATTCACTTACTCAAGTCTAGTGATTTACCTCATTCCAACAATTTATGCTTCCTTGCTTTGTATTTTCTCATCTTATTGTGTTATTTTCTATTTTTCACGACTGAGGCACCATAAGCACAAGCAAAAAATGGAAGAACACGCAGCACCGGTTGACCTACCTGAAGTAGCACTCGTAAGTCACCGTACCCCTTGCTCATCTCAGAATACACGAACGGTACATTTAGTGTAGTCATCCAACCAGTCGGCATTTTTGGGTGACAAGTTTATAATCCCAACACTCTTGC
Source organism: Arachis hypogaea (assembly GCF_003086295.3). NCBI lineage: Eukaryota > Viridiplantae > Streptophyta > Magnoliopsida > Fabales > Fabaceae > Arachis > Arachis hypogaea. The sequence goes on along the minus strand of NC_092048.1, from coordinate 80,110,346 downwards.
ATTTCATTTTTAGGTCTTTTAGGATTTTTAGTTTCATTTTCGTAATTTTGCATATATATACATAATAAGCTTAGTCAAAATAATGAAATTTTTCGAGAAATTTATCTATAGGGCATCTCAATTGATTTGAGTAAAAATCTTTCATTGAACTTGCTTGAATTATATATTGTGGAACATGATTTTTGAGCTAAGAACACAAGCTTGTGAGTTTTGAGCCTAATGGTGTGGTTACATTTTATAACCACTTATTTTCCTTCTTGTGTGCATTACTCTCTTTCTATGATTGTAATCTTTGATTTGTTTGATTCATTGTGTCCATTATTTTGTGTAGGTATGAATTTATATTATTTAGGGCATCATTTCATTTAGCTCACTTACCCAAAAAGCCTTACCTTTTATCTTCCTTTGTTAGCCAACTTTGAGCCTACGATTAACCCACTTTCTTCTTAATTTTATCACATTACAAGCCTTAAAGCGGAAAACAATAAATGTCCTTACATGTATCTTTGATTAGCTTAAGCTAGTGTGTGTGTGTCATTCAAGTGCGGGAAAACTTGGGACATTGGTTGAGAAAAGGGTAACTTTGTATTTTTGTTGAAAATATTGGAAAATGGGTACATGCTCATATGTTAATTAAATGTAAAACCATATGCATTGATACTTTTGTATACCCTTATTGCAAAAAAAAAATGAGAAGAAAATAAAAAGAAAAAAATATATATATGAAAAGAAAAAAAAATAGAAAAAGAAAGAAATAAAAAGGGGAGTTAGGTTAGCTTTGAAGTTGTATAGGATGTCATAGGTTAGGAGGGAAGTCTAAGCTTATCAACGATTCAAATTTCAAGTCCACTTGACCAAATATGCATCCTACCTTAACCCTAGCCCCATTACAACCTATGATAAGACATCATGATAATTATATGCATGCACGAAATATTTGTTGATTGTTAGATGAAAAATAAATCTTGGAAAGCATGGTTAGGAGAGAATTGAGAGAATCAACCCTAAACACTTGAGCGACTAGAGTGCAAACACATCTGGTGAGGGTTCGATTGCTCAATTACAAGTTTTCACCTATGTTCTCTTGGGAATTGATTTATTTTGACCAAGCAATTACATTCACTTAGATAGTTGCATTTAGGTAGATTGCATATAGTTTAGTTCACATTGAATAAATGTTGATACCCTTTGTTTCCTTCTTGATTTAGCATGAGGACATGCTATGGATTAATTGTGGGAGTTGATAAACCCCATTTTTAGGGTTTATCTTGTGCTTAATTTAGGGAATTTATGACCGTTTACCCACATTTATCCAAGGACGCGTACGCGTGGATGGAAAATTGTTAAGCGACGCGCACACGTGACGTACGCGATCGCGTCGGTGCTCGCACGTGACTCACTTAAAGGCAATCCGCTGGGGGCGATTTCTGGGCTTTCCAGGCCCAAATCCAACTCATTTTTGATGTTATTTAACCCAAGGAATGAATAGGGATCAAGGAACTAGTCAACTAGTTTTAGTTTACTTTAAGTTTTGGAGGGAAAGTTAGTTTCTAGAGAAAGAAGCTCTCACCTCTCTCTAGAATTAAGATTAAGTTAGATCTAGATTAGGATCTCTTAGATCTAGGTTAATTTCATGCTTTGATTTACATTTCCTTTGCAATTTCTTCTTCTTCTACCTTTCTTATCTCTAGTTTAGCATTTAATTCTTGTAATTCTTTACTTTTATGTTGATGCACTTTTGTTCTTCTATTTCTCTTTTAATGCAATTTATGATTCATTTGTTGTTTAATTCCTTGCAATTGAGTAGCATAGATTTACTTTCCTTTTATGCATTCCAAGTGTTTGATGAAATGCTTGGTTGGATTTTAGTATAGATTCTTCTCCTCTTGGTTTTGGTAGAGTGATTGGTGACTCTTGAGTTATCTAATTCCTTTATTGATTGATAATTAGAAGTTGCTAATTAGCTTGAATGCCACTAAAGCTAGTCTTTCATCATGATTAGGCTAGGACTTGTGGAATCAAGTTAATCCATCCACTTGTCTTTCCTCCATGGTTAGAGGTTAACTAAGTGGGAGCAATGGACAATTGTGGTTACAATTGAGGAGGATAACTAGGATAGGACTTCTAGTTCTTATATCTTGCCAAGAGCTTTTCTAGTTGTTAGTTTATTTCCTTTGCCATTTATATTTCTTGTCTATTATCTCAAACACCCCAAACATACCTCATAACCAATAACAAGAACACTTTATTGCAAATCCTATGGAGAACGACCCGAGGTTTGAATACTTCGGTTATTATTTTAGGGGTTTGTTAGTTGTGACAACCAAATGTTTGTATAAAAGGATTATTTGTTGGTTTAGAAACTATACTTGCAACGAGATTTCATTTGTGAAATTCTAAACCGTCAAAAATCCGTTCATCAGGCTGATCCTCTTCCTTCTTGGAACTCTCTTGGTCTTTTTCCACTGTTACCACTTCTTTCTTGCTGTTAGCCTTGTCATTCTCCAATGTTCTTCCACTCCTAAGTTGAATTGCTTTGCATTCTTCTTTAGTATTTGGGATGGTATCACTTAGGAAATAGTTGGTTGGCCTTTCAGCTGGCTGTTTGGACAATTGTCCAATCTGTCTTTCTAAATTTCTCAGTGAGGCTTCATGGTTCTTATTGGCCAATTCTTGATGCTTCATCATTTTCTCCATCATTTTCTCCCCACTTGAGATTGGGGTAGTTCCACCATGATGAATTGTAAGTGTCTCCATGGAACTCATTCTGTCCAGATCTTTGATTGTGCATATATTGCACCTGTTCTAGCTGCTACCTGATAAACCCCATTTGTAGGGTTTATCTTGTGTTGAATTTAGAGGGTTTTATCATCTTTTCCCACCTTTATTCAATGAAATAGCATGGTTTTGTAAATTCTCCTTTAATTGTGCTTAAGAGTGAAAATATGTTTTTAGGTCTTAAAATAGCTAAATTTTATTCACCTTGATTCCATTATATGTCTTGATATGTTTGTTAAGTGATTTCAGATTTAGGAGGCAAAAATTGGATCAAGGGAATGAAGGAAAAGCATGAAAAAATGGAGAACTCATGAAGAAATGAAGGAATCGCAAAAGCTGTCAAGCCAACCTCTTCGCACTTAAGTGACCATAACTTGAGCTACAGAGGTCCAAATGATGCAGTTCTAGTTGCGTTGAAACGCTAACATCCGAGGCTTCGAAATGATATAAGATTTGCCATAGTTCCACCATGCATAGGGGTGCACAGGCACACGGTACGCGTACGCGCCGATGGTGGCACATGGTTCACTTAATGCAACTCATGGCCAGCGAGATCCAAGGCATTTTGGGCCCAATCCAACTCATTTCTGATGCTATTTAAGACAAGGATTAAAGAGGGATAAAACATCTAGTCATTATTTTAGTTTTATTTTAGTTTGATAATGCTTTAGTTAGTTTCTAGAGAGAGAAGCTATCACTTCTTTCTAAAATTAGGATTAGTTTTTAGATCTAGATCTACTTCTTCTACTCTCTTCTAATTTTCCTTTTACTTCCTTAATTGTTCTCTTGTAGTTGTAGAATTCTTCTTCTTTTGGAATTCCTTTGTATTGTTAGTTGTAGTTTATGAACTTTCTTTTGTAGATCTACATTTCTTCTTCAATGCAATTGGTAAGTTCTTTGTTGTTTCATAATTGTTTTTCTTTTCTTTTGTTGATCTCTTGCTATTCTAGTTAGATCTCTCTTTAATTCTTGAAATTCATGTTGTTTACTTTTATTGCCTTCTATTTGATTGTTAAAATGCTTCTTTTAGTTGTGAGTTTACTTTTCTATTGTTTTTCCTTTCTATTATTAATCTCTTACTTTTGTAGTTATAGATTCCTTTAATTCTTGCAGTTTACTATGTTTTTCCTTTGTGCCTTCCAAGTTTTTGATGAAATGCTTGGTTGGATTTTAGAGTAGATTTTAGTGCTCTTGGCTTGGGAAGGTAACTTAGGAACTCTTGAGTTACTAATGTCCAAGTGATTGACGATTGGGAGGCATTAACTCCAGATCTCACTAATTGATTTGGTCGAGAACTAGGACTTATGGACTTGGATTGACATAGCCCACTTGACTTTCCTTTACTATTAGTTAAGGGTTAACTTAGTGGGGTTGGTCCTTGCCAATTCTCATGTTGTGGTTAGTGATTAGGATAGAGATCCTTGACCACCAAACCTTGCCAAGACCTCTTTAGTTGTTAGTTTATTTTCATTTCCATTTAATTTTCATGCCTCTTATCAAAAACCCCAAATATAACTCATAACCAATAACAAGACACTTTATTACAATTCCTAGGGAGAATGACCTGAGATTCAATACTTCGGTTTATAAATTTAGGGTTTTGTTACTTGTGACAAACAAATTTTTGTATGAAAGGATTGATATTGGTTTAGAAACTATATTACAACAAGACTTATTGTGAATTCTAAACCGTCAAAAGTCCAATCATCAAAATGGCGCCGTTGCCTCTTATCCACCCCAATCCCCAATGGATGAAATCCTTAGTCTTATACTTCAAGGGTAAGGAGAAATGCAAAGGGAGACACTAGAATTTGTGACTACCTTGACCAAGGTAGTATGCATTTTAGTCTCCCATTGCTTGAGCACTCAAAGCACTCCCATGGTCACATGTGGAGAATTAATTGAAAAGCATAAGGAGAGATTAGAAACTCCAGTGGAAAATGAGGGATGTTATTTTGTATTAGAGCAATTGGAGGAGCCTATGATCATTGAAGAAGAGGAAGAAGTGGTTGAAGACTTAGGAGATGCGGAACCTCCTTAAGAACCTAGAGTTGAAGAGAACCTCTCTAAGAAGAGTGAATTTGATGTTGAGGAGGAATGTGCACAACCTCCAAGGCATATTCCATATGAAGACTTGGAGGGAATGAAGCAAGAATTAAGTTCCCTTGGTGATGAAGACCATGCATCCAACCCTCTTGGTGGTGAATCCTTTGAATTTGATGAACCTTCTCCCAATGAGATGGAAAGCAATGTGGAGGTAGATTTCTTTCAACCTCCCATTTATGATTTGAGTGATAGAGAAGAGGTAGATGAAATTGATGAACAAAGGGTTGAAATTGAAGAAAGTTGTCAAGAGGTAGAAGTAGTCAAAGAAGAACACAAGGGAGTAGAGCTTACAAGCACATTGGAGATACCTCTCCCCAAGCCACCACCATCCATTCTTTCATTCAGGTGGGTAAATTTCTTATACTTAAGCTTTATTATTCCCCTTGAATATGGTTTGCTAGAGACGGATGGTCAACTTAGATATATTTGTGGCTTTAAGAGCAAAAGGGAGACGGCTAGTGGTTGGAAATATCATTGTAGGTGCATGATGGCTACACATTCAAAGCTTAATTGCAACGGTTGGTGTAGAACTAGATTGCTTGGGTCTAGGATGTTGTTTGGTTGCTTAAATGAGAATTCTAAAACTATGGCACCCACATGGATCAATGAGAATCAACTTCAAGACGGGTGTGAAAACAAAGTGTGGGATCTCGGATCGCACAAGGAGGATCAACTTTGGAAGCCCCAAGCTTGTGAAGAACTCCATCAATACCTGGTGCAACAAATAAGGAATCTTAGGGCACAATGGAGAACCAAGCATTGGTGGATGTTCTAAGATGAATTCAAGCACAAGCCACCTTGAGAGGAGCTCCCCATAAGTCCAACTTAAGGACAATAAACAAAAGTGCTAGGTGGGAAACACCCCACCATGGTAAATTCTTTTCATTTTTCCCTTTTGTACATATTGGTAATTAGTTTAATTTCAAGTTTTGTTGAGTTTGTTGAGTTTGTTGAGTATGATTGGTAGTTTAGTAGGTTAAATAAGATTTTATGGTGTTTTGGTAGCTGTTTGGAGGTTTAGAATGCTTGGATTGGTGCAAAAACATAGAAATTTTTTTTGAAAAATAGAACACCATTCGCGCGTACGCGCACTGCGCGCGTACACGTGCGTCAAGCATTTTTGCCTATCCGCGCGCACGCGCCATGTACGCGTACGCATGGATTGAGAAATTCCACCCCCAAGCCAAAAACCCGAGAGTTGTGCGAACGTTGCGCGTGCATTGTGCCTTTGGCACAAAACAACTCGCGTGTACGCGCACCTGACGCGTACGCATCACTCTCGAAGAAAAAAAAAAAACCCATCCGCGCGCCCGCGCCATGCCCGCGTACGCGCGGATGTCCTTCTGTCAACACATTTCTTTTCTTCTCCTCTTTCCATTTCTTTCCTTCTCCTTTCTTTTTCCCTTCTTCTACCCCTCATCCAACACTCCCAAACACCATTGATAATCTTTTATTTTAGTTAGTTAGTTAGTTAGTTGATTAGTTAGTTTTACTTAGTTTTCATTTCATTTTCTATTTTTCATTGTAAGTGTTGGATTGTTATTCTTGTTTACCATTAATTACTGCTGAGTATTAAAAAGGGAAGTTATCTTAACATCATTATGTTTATAATCTTTGTTGGATTCTATGATTGAGGTTATATTTTGCTAATTGGTTTTAAGTTCTTCATGCTTACCTCTTGTGTATACCAAGTACATGACATTGCCTTCAAGCTTTTAAATCCTTTTGAATTGCATGATTTGGCCACCATGTGATTTGAACCCTATTCTTTGATTAGGCAATCTCTTGACATTGGATGTTGAGCGTTTATCTTAATGCATTGTGCTTCATGATCATATGCATCCATATGCTTTTAGCTTGAATGCTCTCATGCTTCTTTAATGCTTGTTTTACCTTACAAGTTTACTTAAAGCATCTCAAGCACACTAGGATGAGTGATGTACATGCTTCTTTTGTGACATAACTTTTTATGCTAATGCGTGTTCTAAAAGGCGCCTAATTTAGAACTCACATCCCTAATTTCCTAATGTCACACTAATTCACTCACTCAATTCTAGTGATTAGTAACTCGTTCCCAACAATGTATGCTTCCTTGTTTTTGTGCTCTCTCTTCTTATGGTGTTGTATTTTTATTTTTCATGAATGATGCACCGCATGCAAAAATGGAAGCGGAAGAAAGAACACGCAGTAACCGGTTGATCTACCAGCTGAAGGTGGCAATCCGAAAAGTCGCCATACCCCCTTGCTCATCTTTGAGTGCACCGAAGACGGTACAAACTTTTAAGTGTGGGGAGGTGGGTCGTCCGACCGATCGGTGATTTTGGGTGACAAGTTTCTAATCTCAACACTTTTGCATTTCATTTTTTTTGGTTTTTAGGATTTTTAGTTTCATTTTCTTATTTTTTCATATATATACATAATAGGCTTAGTCAAAATAATGAAATTTTTCGAGAAAAATTTCTATAGGGAACCAATTGATTTGAGTGAAAACTTTTCATAGGACTTGCTTGAATTATATATATATTATGGATCATGTTTTTGAGCTAAGAACACAAGCTTGTGAGATTTGAGCCTAATGGTGTGGTTACATCTTATAACCACTTATTTTCCTTCTTGTGTGCATTATTCTCTTTCTATGATTGTAATCTTTAATTTGTTTGATTCTTTATGTCCATTATTTTGTGTATTCATGCATTTATATGATTGAGGCCATCGTTTCATTTAGCTCACTTACCCAAATAGCCTTACCTTTTATCTTCCATTGTTAGCCAAAATTGAGCCTACGATTAACCCACTTGTTCTTAATTTAGCACATTATAAGCCTTAAAGCGGAAAATAATAAATATCCTTATTTGGTTCTTTGATTAGCTTAGGCTAGAGTGTGTGTATCATTCAAGTGTGGGAACCTTGGGAAATTGGGGGAATAAAAGGGTAGTTTTGTATTTTGTTGTAAATATTGGGAATTGGGTGCATGCTCATGTTTTAAGCAAATGTAAAACCTTATGCATTGATATTTTTATATATATTGCAAAGCAAAAGAAAGAAAAAATTAGAAAGACGAAAGAAAAAGAAAAAATATATGGAAAAGAAAAGAAAAAATAGAAAAAGAAAGAAACAAAGAAAAAAAATAAAGGAATAAAAAGGGGACAAAATGCCCCAAAGCAAGTGAAGCTCAATAAAATCAATGCATATGTATTGTGAAATGAAAAGGAAATGCGTGAGTATGTGAAAAAGTGAGAAAAATGGGTAGTTAGGTTAGCTTTAAAATTGTATAGGATGTCATAGGTTAGGTGGGAAGTTTAAGTGTATCAAAGATTCAAATTTCAAACTCACTTGACCAAATATGCATCCTTACCTTGACCCTAGCCCCGTTACAACCTATGAAAAGACCTCATGATACTTGTATGCATGTATTGAATAAATATTGATTGTTAGGAGAAAAATAAATATTAGAAAGCATGAAATAGAGAAGAATTGAGAGAATCAACCCTAAACACTTGAGCAAATAGAGTGCAAACACTACCGGTGAGGGTTCGATTGCTCAATTACATGTTTTCCACCTATGATCATCACTCCTCATGCAAGTTTGTAAGAATATTTAATAGCTCAATACAAATGTGGTTTGGCATTGTTGTTAACACCCTTAGCCCTTGTGCATATATGTATTCTTGGGAATTGAATTATTTTGACCAAGCAATTGTATTCATGTAGATAGTTGCATATAGGTAGATTGCATTTAGTTATACTTCATTGAATAAATGTTGACACCGCTTGTTTCTCTCTTGGTTTAAGCATGAGAACATGCTTGGTTTAAGTGTGGGGAGGTTGATAAACTCTATTTGTAGGATTTATCTTGTGTTTAATTTAGAGGGTTTTATCATCTTTTCCCACATTTATTCAATGAAATAGCATGATTTTGTAAATTCTCCTTTAATTGTGCTTAAGAGTGAAAACGTGTTTTTAGGTCTTAAAATAGCTAAATTTTATTCACCTTGATTCCATTAGATGCCTTGATATATTTGTTAAGTGATTTCAGATTTAGGAGGCAAAGATTGGATGAAGGGAATGAAGGAAAAGCATGAAAAATTGGAGAACTCATGAAGAAATGAAGGAATCGCAAAAGCTGTCAAGCCGACCTCTTCGCACTTAATCGACCATAACTGGAGCTATAGAGGTCTAAATGATGCGGTTCTAGTTGCGTTGGAAAGCTAACATCCGGGGCTTTGAAATCATATAAGATTTTCCATAGTTGCACGGTGAATAGGGGTGCGCATGTGCACGGTACGCGTACGCACCGATGGTGGCACATGGTTCACTTAATACAACTCTTGGCCAGCGAATTCTAAGGCATTTTGGGCCCAATCCAACTCATTTCTGATGCTATTTAAGCCAAGGATTGAAGAGGAATAAAACATCCAGTCATTAATTTAGTTTTATTTTAGTTTGATAATGCTTTAGTTAGTTTCTAGAGAGAGAAGCTCTCACTTCTCTCTAGAATTAGGATTAGGTTTTAGATCTAGATCTACTTCTTCTACTCTCTTCTAAATTTCCTTTTACTTCCTTAATTGTTCTCTTGTAGTTGTAGAATTCTTCTTCTTTTGGAATTTCTTTGTATTGTTAGTTGTAGTTTATGAACTTTCTTTTGCAGATCTATATTTCTTCTTCAATGCAATTGGTAAGTTCTTTGTTGTTACATAATTGTTTTTCTTTTCTATTGTTGATCTCTTGCTATTCTAGTTAAATCTCTCTTTAATTCTTGCAATTCATGTTGTTTACTTTTATTGCATTCTATGTGTTTGTTAAAATGCTTCTTTTAGTTGTGAGTTTACTTTTCTATTGTTTTGCCTTTCTATTGTTAATCTCTTACTTTTGTAGTTGTAGATTCCTTTAATTCTTGCAATTTACTATGTTTTTCCTTTGTGCCTTCCAAGTTTTTGATGAAATGCTTGGTTGGATTTTAGTGTAGATTTTAGTGCTCTTGGCTTGGGAAGGTAACTTAGGAACTCTTGAATTACTAATGTCCAAGTGATTGACAATTGGGAGGCATTAATTCTAGATCTCACTAATTGATTTGGTGGAGAACTAGGACTTATGGACTTGGATTGACATAGCTCACTTGACTTTCCTCTACTATTAGTTAAGGGTTAACTTAGTGGGGTTGGTCCTTGCCAATTCTCATGTTGTGGTTAGTGATTAGGATAGAGATCCTTGACCATCAAACCTTGCCAAGACCTCTTTAGTTGTTAGTTTATTTTCATTTCCATTTACTTTTCATGCCTCTTATCAAAAACCCCAAATATAAGTCATAACCAATAACAAGACACTTTATTGCAATTCCTAGGGAGAACGACCCGAGGTTCAATACTTTGGTTTATAAATTTAGGGTTTTGTTACTTGTGACAAACAAATTTTTGTATGAAAGGATTGATGTTGGTTTAGAAACTATATTACAACGAGACTTATTGTGAATTCTAAACCGTCAAAAGTCCAATCATCACTACTCTTCATAGCTTTCTTCTTGCTGTCCCCACACAACTGGTGGTTAAGTTGTAGTGCTCACTGCTGCAAGCTGCAAGCCATCCATCTTTTTTGACATTATTTCTATTTGCTGTTCAAGTTGCTGATGCATGATTTTATTTTGAGCCAAGATTGTATCAACTCCTTCATGCTTAAATACGCCTCTCTTTGGAGCTGCTTGCCTTTCAGAAGAGTTGAAATACTCATTATTTGCCACCATGTCTATAAGATCATGTGCCTCTTGAGCAATTTTCATCATTTGCAAGGATCCTCCTGAAGAATCATCCAAGGCTTTCCTTGAACTCATGGTCAAGCCTTCATAGAAATTCTGTAGCTCTACCCATTCACTAAATATTCCCTCTGGACACCTCCTGATCAAAGCTTTATACCTCTCCCAGGCTTCATATAATGATTCTCCTTCTAACTGCCTGAAGGTTTGCACATCAGTTTTCAGCTTAATGACTCTTTGAGGGCATAAAATTTGGCTAGAAATTTGCTAACTAGACCATCCCAGTTGGTGATACTTTCTTTAGGGAAGGTTTCTAGCCAATGTGTGGCTTTGTCTCTCAGTGAGAATGGGAATAACAAAAGCTTATAGATGTCAGGGTAGACTCCATTAGTTTTGATAGTATCACAAAATCTTAAAAACACAGAGAGGTATTGGTTTGGATCCTCAGCAGCACTTCCTCCATATTGACAATTATTCTGGACCAGGGTGATCAATTGAGGCTTGAGTTCAAAGTTATTAGCATAGACATTGGGGGTTAAGATACTGCTCCCACAATTCCTTGGGTTGGGGATAGTGTAAGAGGCTAAAACTCTTCTTTGAAGCTGACCATTGTTGTTGGCCACATCCTCAGGTGGATTAGGTAGGTTACCCTCCATCTCTTGATCTTCTTCTTCTGATTCCTCTTCTCCAATAACTCTCTTTCCTCTTGCTTCTCTTCTCAATCTCAAGAATGTTCTTTCTGGCTCAGAATCAAAGAAGGTGGATTCACCTCTTCTCCCTCCTAGCATACAACCAAAACAAACACAAAAACATAAACAGAGTACTCTGTTGCTAGAGTGCAGTTAAAGTTAGCAGAAACAAAATTTCAAACAGTTAGTGTGCTTAGCAAAAACAAAAGAAAATGCTTACTCTAGATTATCACCTTACTTAATCATTGTTAATCTAAATCAATCCCCGGTAATAGCGCCAAAACCTTGATGAGGGAAAATCGATTCCACACAAACTAACCGGTAAGTGTACCGAGTCACATCAAGTAGTAAAACTCACAAAAGTGAGGTCGATCCCACAGGAATTGATGGATTAAGAAACTTTAGTATGGTGATGAATTTAGTTAAGCGAATGTTGATGAATTGAGTGAAATTTGATTAACAGAGAGTAAATTACAGGAAAGGTTAAATTGCAGAATGTAAATTAACTGAAAAGTAAATGATAGGAAAGATAAATTGCTATAACTTAAAATGCAAGAAATTAGAAGAGCTGAAACTTAAATTGCAAGAAAGGTAAATAACTGAATCTTAAAGTGCAAGAAACTTAAATTACAGAATCTAAATTTCAAGGAAACTTAAATTGCATGAATCATAAAGGGATTTAAGTGCTGAAAATCAAAACAGAAATGGAAAATGTAATTGCAGTGAAACCAGAAAACTCTAAGTTAAAAAAATACAAAGAAAGTGATTCATCAGGGATTGGAGATACTGTAATCCTTCATGAATCAAATTGGCCTCAACTCCTTTCTCAATCATTTGGTAGATCTATGGCGGATTGAAATTGATTGGATCCCAATTCCTTTGTAATCCAATCTCTCTAATCACAATCAATCTTGTCAATTCCTTGATCTAATTGTCATGAGAAGAGGTTAAGTGCAAATCTCTCATCCACAAGCCATACTAACTCTCATGATCTCAATTCCTTCCGAATAGTGTTGATCAAGAGAGTAGTGAAGGATAGAGCTCCAATTCTAATGCAAGTGATTCCCCTTTCGAGGCTTACACAAGAATTCAATTGAATTCAACTTCCTTTCGGAGTGAAGAATTCTAAATCAAAACAGAAGATATCCAATAGCTACAAAAATGAATTCAGAAGAAGAAGAATTTCATCGATTCATTGGAATTACAATAGAGCTCCTCCCTCTAATGAATTTGGGATTTAGTTCATCGTTGCTCAAGTAAACCAGAAAACAGGAAGTTACAGAGAAGTGTAGAAGAAATACAAAAAGGAAAATGCAGAATCTCAGATCTGTTCACTAACTCTATAGTAAATCTTTACTAGCTCCCCTCTTCTAAATCAAATTTTCTTCTATTTGGTCTTCAAATCCTTGGATTGGGCCTTGTTGAGGCAAGCAAGAGTGGGTCTCAGTGATGTTGAAAAGGGTAATTGGCAATTCCCGTTTTTTTATCATGAAAGGGTGCTAAATTCTATCACTGCTGGTGTCCATGTTGGCCTCAATGTTTGCAAGAAAACGTTGAGTCAAACATTGGCTTTGAGAGAGGATTTTCAAGGGAATAAGCATTGGCGCCAACGTTTGACTCAATGTTGGTGTAACAACATTTTTCCACCCACGCGTCCACGTCGCCTACGCGTACACGTCAAAACGGCGTTTTACGCGTTGGCGTGTCTGGCCAAAATATGCATCCACGCGTACGCGTGATCCATGCGTACGCGTCGATGGAAATTTTCAAATCCAATTTCAGGTTGCTCGTCGCGGATGTTGGAGGCAACATTTGAGGTAACGTTGGGCCTCCAACGTTCGTTCTGTCACGCGCACGCATGACCGACGCGTACGCTTCGATGGTGAATTTTGCCATCCTACGCGTGCGACAACTCATGCGTGTGCGTGCTTTACATATCCACGCGTACGCGGCGCCCAAAATTTCTCTGGACCTCCAACGTTCCCTCCAACACCAGTACCAGCAGTCTTGCAAAATTTTCCAACTCCACCTTTGAGGCAACGTTGGTTCACCAATGTTGCCCTCAATGTTGGCACCCACATTTTCCTTCAAGAACGTTGCCTACAATGTTGGTGGATAAACGTTGCCACCAACGTTGCATATCCCTCTCTTCAAAACTTTTTACTCTGTTTCTTCCTCTTCTTTCTTGCTTCTTTCTTGCCTCATTTCCACCTACAATCAATCAAACAATTGCCTCAAAGTTTGCTATAATCATGAGGTATTTGCATCATTCATAATATCTAGTAAAAGTAGCATAAAACCTTATGAAAAAGCACATAAATGACCATATTTAATTGACTTGGGAATACATGATGTTTCAATCCAAATACTTACTTATTGTGCAAGAAACTGCATAAAATCTAATAAAAATAAGTGAAAAATGTTTGTGAAACTAGCATAAGATGACTTGTCATCATCTCTCCTTCGTTTAAGGTTTCCTTCTCAGAGAGCATTAGGCGTTCTGTGAAGGCCCTACATGGATGCATCTCCTCAAACAACTTAGTGAGAGAAGTATTAACTAGGTCAGTGTCCACTGGTCGTAGGTGTGAGTGTCTCCTTGAGGGTGGTCACCACCTATAGTACTAGGAGCACTTTAACTCTCAGCAAGGCGTGCGGCTATAGTCTCCCTGTCTAGAACTTCTATCCTGAGTGGGGTCTGAGCAACTGTTGCTAACTTAGCCAATCTCTGTGAAGGAGAGAACCTGTTCAGGAATTTGTTAACAACCTTATCCCAGTTGTTCACACTTTCCTTGGGTATATCATACCACCAATGTTTTGCTTGATCCCTAGGAGCAAATGGGAACAGTTTAAGCTTGTGGAATTTAGGGTCCACTCTATTGATGTCTGTAGTGTCACAGAACTGTAGGAAGTCAGAGATGAACTTTCTGGGGTCTTCCTATGGGTGTCCATGAAATTGGAACTTCTGCAACACTAAGGCGATCAGTTGTGGGTTGATCTGAAAGTTGCTAAGTCCAATGGTAGGTATAGAGATACTTCTGCCATAGAAGTCATAGGAGTGTTGTGCTTCAATTTCTTACCCCTCCTTCAGGTTCGGTCATGTCTTCAATTTCTTGTTGAAAATTTTCTGAAAGGTTTCTTCCAGAGTGTTGTGCTTTTATTTTTTGTAAGCTCCTCCTTAAAGTCCTCTCAGGTTCAGGATCAAGATTAAAGAGAGGCTCTTTATCCTTGTTCCTGGTCATAAACAATGAAAGAAAGGAAGAAAGAAAGGAAGCTTCTATGTCTGATTTGTTTATAGAGAGCTCCCAGTGATATGTGAAGAAAGAAGAGGAAGATAGAAAAGTGAAGATAGAAGATGAGAGAAGAGAGGAATTCGAATAAATAGAAGTAAATAGGAGAAGAATTAAAAATACAAAAGAGAAACAAGAATTAAAATATTTTTGTTTTTATTTTATTTAATTATTAAATTTAAAAATTAAGGTTAATTAATTAAAAAGAATTTTCAAAAATAGAAGAGAGAGAAGAGGAAGAGAATTTCGAAGATTAGAAGACAGAGGAATTAGTTAGGAAGTTTTGAAAAAGAAGAGAGAGAAAACAACTAACTAATTAAGAAAAGATTTGAAAACAAGCTAAGATAAAAGATTAGAAAAGATTTGAAATTAAAATTTTGAATTTAGAAAAGATAAGAAAAGATAAGATAAGAAATTAAAAAGATTTGAAAAAGATTTGATTTTAAAATTTGAGATTAGAAAAGATTTGAAAAAGATTTAAAAGAAAGATATGATTTGAAATTTGATTTTGAAAAAATTTAACTTTAAAATTTGAAATTTGAATTTTGAAATTTTTGAATTTTGAAATTTAAATTTTTGAAGTTTGAAATTTGGATTTTAAATTTTGAATTTTGAAATAAGATAAGATAAGATTTTGAAAAAGATAAGATTTTTTATTTTGAAAAGATTTGATTTTAAAAATTGACAACTAAGATAAGATAAGATAAAAACTTAAAATTAAAATCCGAATTTTTAATGTAATTTTCAAAAATTAATTAAAAATAAGATACAAAAAGATATTTTTTTGATTTTTGAATTTAATAAGGAAAGAGAAAAACAACAAAAAGATACCAAATTAAAAATTTTAGATCTAATGACTCCTAGTGTGCGAAAATTGGAGGGAAAAACACAAAGAGACACCAAACTTAAAAATTTTAAGATCAAAACACAAAAAAAAAACAAGAACACCTGGAATATCAAGAAGAACACCAAGAACAAAACTCCAGAAATTCAAAGAACATAAGAACATGCAAAGGACACTATACTTAAAATTTTTGAATACCAAACATAAAATTTTTAAAAAATTAAAGAAAAGACACAAGAAGACACCAAACTTAAAGATTTGACACAAGACTCAAACAAAAGACACTAATTTTGAAAAATTTTTAGAAAGAAAGACTCAAAGAAATCGAAAACTACCAAGAACACAAACAAAAAGACTCAAACCAAGAACAAATAGTAAATAAAGAAAAGAAAAATTTTTTTGAAGAAGAAAATAAAAATAAAAGCTAACAAAATTAAAGCTAATACCTGATCTAAGGAACAAGACAATCCGTCAGTTGTCCAAACTCGAACAATCCCCGGCAACGGCGGCAAAAACTTGGTGCACAAATCTCCACACTTCGTACAACTGTATCAGCAAGTGCACTGGGTCGTCCAAGTAATACCTGAGTGAGTCAAGGTCGATTCCACGAGGATTGTGGTTTGAAGCAAGCTATGGTTATCTTGCAGGTCTTAGTCAGGCGAAATCAAGAAGTTGTTGGTTTGAATGCATATGAGGAATAGTGTATAAAATACTTTATAAATTTAAATGTAACTAGTCATAAGGAGATGGTTAAGGATTGGAGTTGCTTTGTCTTTCTGAATTAACTCTGGTATTACTGTCTCCTTTGCTTGTGAATGATTTCTTCTTTGGCAGACTTTATATGATTAACGCTGTATGGCCGCAGTCATTAATCTCCTCTACTTCAGATCAAACGCCGTGTGGCCGCGGTCATCCAATCTGAACAAGGGTGAAGCTTTAGCAGTTCATTCTCTTTGGCGATCCTACTCAAAACGCCACAGACAAGGTCGAATCTTTCGGATTAGAGAATGCTTCTCCTTTGGGTTCTAGCCTCTTCCACAGACACCCTAATCTCCCCGTAAATTGGCTAAACTAGTATCTCGAGATGTCCTCAATGATGTCGTGGATTAGCCGTCTGAGAGATGTATAATGAAGCTGGCGGTTTGATGCTTTCGAGTCATGTATTCGCACAAACCCAAGAAGACACGGGTGGTTGTCAGGCACGTAGTATTAGTATGATGAACAGAGCTGATTGTCACGGGTCATCCCATTCACCATGTTGAAGAATGAATATACATCTTAGAATTAAATTAAACACGGATTGAAGAGAAACAGTAATACTTTTATTAATTCATAGAACTAAGCAAGGCTCCACCCCTCAACCTAGGAGGTTTAGAAACTCATAGTGATAGAAAATATAATGATGAATAAAAATTATGGTGTAAAAGTGGTCGAAGATCCTTAACAAAGAGTGATCTTCTACTATAAATACTAAACTAATGACTAGTAAGGGTAAACAGTCTTTTAGTACTAAAATCTACTTCTGGGGCCCACTTGGTGAGTGTTTGGGCTGAGCTTTGATGAGATCCATGTGCTATGAGGTCTCTAGGGCGTTGAACACTAGTTAGGGGGTCCTCTTTGGGCGTTTGGACGCTGGTCTCTTCTCCTTGGGTGCTGGACGCCTGAATGGGGGCAGGAGGCTGGCGTTGGACGCCAGTTTTTGGCCTTCTAATCTGAAGCAAAGTATGGACTATTATACATTGCTGAAAATCTCTGGACAGCATCTGCAGTGCTTTCTCTATCTCTGAATCAAACTTTTGCTCCAGCACCTCAATTTCAGCCAGAAATTACCTAAAATTGCATAAAAACACAAAAACTCAAAGTAGAATCCAAAAATGTGAATTTAACACTAAAACCTATGAAAACATAATAAAAATTAAACTAAGAATACTAAAAACTATATGAAAATGATGCCAAAAAGGGCATAAAATATCCGCCCATCAATGAGAGACCACCGATTGCCGACCGCAAGAAGGATATTCCGCACGGCAAGTGATTTGGACCTCTAGGCCGCAGAGCATCCACTATTAATACCACAGAGGCGGCCACATCCTCAGCAGCACCTTAACCACCGCCTATACTGGCAGCACCATCATCCACTCCACATCCGACTTACTATCTTATGCAGTGGTGCACGAAACTGGCTCCGCAGAATTCGCACAGATAGACCAGCAAGTATACCAGGCCGTCCAAGTAATACCTCAGGTGAGTGAGGGTCGATCCCACGAAGATTGTTGGTTTGAGCAAGCAGTGGATACCTTGAAGATCTTAGTTAGGCGGATAGAAAATATAGTTTGTCACGAAAACATATAAAATAGATAAATAGAACGTTACTAGATAGATGAGAATTCAATGGTGATAGAATGGTTGAGGTGTCAGAGATTCTTTGTCTTTCCGGATTAACTTTTATTACTGTCTTTTTCAATAACCTTTTGATTCCTTCAATGGTAGCTGTAAATGATTAACTCATGTTCTCTCATCAAGTTAACCGCCTCTACTGCAGCAATCCACCACATTGAGATGACTAATGTCATCTCATCAAGCTACCTCTAGGTTTCTCACTGTAGCAGAAGATGAAGCTCTAAGCTATCCACTTCCCTTCACGATCCTACTTAAGGTGCCACAGACAATGCAAATCTTTTGGATCAGAAAGTACTGCTTCTCTGACTCTAGCCTTAATGCCACAGAGACCTCACGCACTAATAGTCAACGGGATTATATGTCACATATCAAAAGTTGCTCAAATGCTCTATTGGAATCCACAATGCAATCTTTAGCTTTAGTTCAATGCTATCCGGGTCAGGAATCACACGGAACCCAAGTAGAGCAAGGGTGATTATCACAGGTCACCCTCAATTCATAAGATGAAGAACGAGGTTGCATAAGAGAATATAATCAAACATATTGAATGAAAACAGCAATATTATTGATCCATAAAACTTAGCAGAGCTCCTAACCTTAACCTTAGGAGGTTAGTGACTCATGCTAATAGAAAAATACAATGAGAACGTAAAAGTGGGAAAGTGCCCTCTAACAAGGGTGAACTCTTGTATATATATATATATATATATATATACTAATTTGATATCTAAGGATTACAGAAATAAGATAAACTAAGTTGACAGGGCAAAAATCTACTTCTAGGGCCCACTTGGTGAGTGTTTGGGCTGAGCTTGAGTGTTTCCCACGAGATAGTACCCCTTAGAGGCATTGAACACTGGCTAGGGACCCCCCTTTTTGCATTGGATGCCAGCTGCTCCTCTGTGGGTGTTGGACACCAGGAATGGGGTAGAAGGTTGGCGTTAAACGCCAGTTTTGGGCCTTCATTTCCGAAGAAAAGTATAAACTATTATATATTTCTGGAAAGCCCTGGATGTTAGCTTTCCAAAGTCGTTAAGGGAACGCCATTTAGATTTTTGTAGTTCCAAAAAAGCTCTTTTGAGTGCACGGAGGTTAGATCTTGACAGCATCTACAGTGATTTCTCTGTCTCTGAATCAGACTTTTTTCTCTGTCTCTGAATCAGACTCTTGCAATGAAGTTATTTCCTCTAACCGAGAAGAAATTCTTAACTGACGATAATTGCTCTTTCAAGATTTTGGCGCCGTTTCTGGGGAATTGCAAATGTGTGCTTGTTATTGGTTATTGTATATATCTCAATATTGTGAATAGCTTGATTTTTGCTTTATGTACTAGTTATAGAATTTTGTTTCTCTTGTTTCTTGTTAGCTTTTGTTTTTATTTTCCCTTTCACTATGAATTCTCACCACTTTGGCTATGAGCTTGGTTCAAACTATGTTGTAGGAATGGGAACTACAATGACAACATGCATCAAGGATGGAACAATCAAAGATGGGAGGAGCCTCAAGGAATTGATCACTCTTCATGGCAACAACCTCCCCCGGTTTCTTATGAGTATAATCCAACTCCAAGATGCATACCAATATAATATGTGTGGTGACCCTTATTGTGGTTGTCAACCACAATCATCATATGCATATGACCCTTTCCCTCAACATAGCCCCCAACAACCATACTCACAAGCCTCTTACCACCAAACACCTCCATATGACACTAACCCTTATCCACCATACCAACCACCTTATGAGCCATATGAATCATACATAGAACCACAATAATTCCAACACAATTACTCCCAAGAACCACCTCTCCATACTCTTACCAAGATGAAACACCTTCCAATTATGAATCCTTTCTCCCAGACAATGAACCCTCTCTTCCACCACCTCCTCCAATGGATATAGCTCTCCAAACCTTCTTGTAAAAATAACAAAGAGATATTAGCTCTTATATCCAAAGCTCATGCATCCCTAGTAGTTCCACTGACAAATGTGGAGGATCAACCAAGGAGCATAGTGAGGGAGTGAACTTGAAGCTTCAAGGTGAAGAAGAGGAGTTGAAGCAAGAAGTGCAACAAGGGGAGGGAGTAGGGACAATTGAGCCAGAAGGAGTGGTTGAAGATTTTAGGAGATGTTGAAAGTCTATAGCAATGTAAAATTATAGAGCCCTCTTCCAACAAGCTTGAAATCGATGTTGAGGAGGGTGTAGAACTTCCGAAGCATATTATAGTTGGAGACCTTGAAGAGGTTAATCAAGAGATAGATTCAATCATTAATGAATTCTTATCTACAATTGAATCCTCTCCCATTGGACATGAAATTGAGGTCATAGAAGAATGTGCACAACCTCCCATACCCTTGGTAAGCAATGAAGAAGAGATTGAACTAGAAGAAATCTACCAAGAGGAAGAGGTTGAAATTGAAGAAGCTTGCAAAGAGGTGGAGGAAGTCAAAGAAGAGCACAAAGGAGTGGAGCTCACATTGTCAAAGTTGTTGGAAGCCTCCCTTCCTAAGCCACCATCATCCTTTACACCATTCAAGTGTAAACTTCATATCCCTTAGCTTTCTTATTCCACTTGAATATGGTTGCTTGAAACGGATTGTCAACTTAGAGCTCTTTGTGGAATAAAAAGCAAAAAACGGTTGGTTAGTGGTAGGCATCATGATTCACGGTTCATTATGGTTGGAAGCTCAAGGTTTAGGAGCAATGGTTGGTGTAGAACCAATTTGCATGGATTTAGGAGGATGTTTGGGTGCTTATATGAGAATTCTATGTGCTTTCCACCCTGATGGAACTATGATAATCAACTTGAAGACGGGTGAGAAAACAAAGTATGGGATCCCGAATCATACAAAGAGGATCAATTTTGGGAGCTCATGGTTTGTGAAGAACTCCATCAAAGCTTGGAGCTATTAATTTTGAATGATGGAGCTTATTGGAGATTCAAGCATTGGTGGATGTTCAAGGATGAATTCAAGCACAAGCCACCTTGATGAGAGCTCCCCATAAGTCAAACTTAAGGACAATAAATAAAAGTGCTAGGTGGGAGACACCCCAGCCTGGAAACATCTTTTCATTTTTTTCTTTTGTAAATGTTGGTAAAATAAGTTTAATTTCATGTTTATTTTAGTTTGTTGAGTTTATTTAGTAGTCTAGTATGGTAAATAAGGTTTAATGGTGTTTTGGTAGCTATTAGGAGGTTTGGAATGCTTGGTTTGGTGCAAGAAATTAGAAAATTTTGAAAAAACAGAGCACCCAGCCACGCATTGAAAGAGCGAAACTCTCGCGCGATCTAGAATTTTCACAAATAAATTCGCGTTGTAAGTATAGCTTCTAGACTGACAAGAATTCCTTTCTTACAAAAGTTTTGGTTGTCACAAGTAACAAACCCAATAAAATTTATAAACCGAAGTATTTAAACCTCGAGTCGTCTTCTCAAGGAATTACAGGGAGGTATTCTTATTATTAGCTATGGAAAAGGTAGAATTTTGGATTTTTTAAAACAAAGAACAAGTAATTTAAATGGCAGGAAAAATAAATTAATAATCAATAAAACTCTTAGCAAGGTTCAAAAATTTGGAAGTCCTATCCTAGTTATCCTTATCGATGGTGATGAGAATTTGAGTTTCAATCCAACTTAGTTAACCTTTACTTGAGCAAGGGAAAGTCAAGTGGACTAATTAGTTTGATCCTCAAGTCCTAGTCAATTCCTAAGAAAGGACTAGAGTTAGTGGGATTTAATTCAATTAGCAAAAATAACAATTCTCAATCACGATGAGTTTGATAACTCAAGAGTCTCCAATTAATCAATTAAAGCCAAGAATATGAAAAAGCTAAAGATAAATCTGAAATACCTCAATTGCATTAATAAAAGAAAATCAATCTAAACATAAAGAGTTCATGAGCCAAATTGGTAACATAAGTCAGATACGAATAAAAGCATTAGAATAAATAAAAATATAAAAGGAATATAGAACCTAAGAGGAAGTTGAAATCCTAAATCCTTTAAGAGGAATCCTAATCCTAAAACCTAAGAGAGAGAAAAGAACCTCTCTCTAAAAACTACATCTAATCCTAAAATTATGAATGTATGATTCGTCCCCCTTCATTCCTCCATTTTGTAGTCTTTAATCTGTATTTTCTGGGCTTGAAATTGGGCCGGAAATAGCCCAGAAATCGCTGGGACCGAATTCAAACACGTGCAGGTCGCTGGAATTTCTGCAGAACGACACATCCGCGTGATTCACGCGTGCGCGTCATTTTTCTGTACGGCCACTATAGCGAATTATATATCAAATCGAAGCTCCGGACGTTAGCTTTCCAACACAACTGGAACTGCATCATTTGGACCTCTGTAGCTCAAGTTATGACTGTTTGAGTGCGAAGAGGTCAGGCTGGACAGCTTAGCAATTTCTTCAACTTCTTGTATTCCTTCCACTTTTGCATGCTTTCTTTCCATCCTCTGAGTCATTCTTACCCTGTAATCACTGAAATCACTTAACACACATATCAAGGTATCGAATGGTATAAAAGGGAATTAATATTAGTAAATATAAGTCCAAAGAAGCATGTTTTCAATCATAGCACAAAATCAAGAAGGAAAATGTAAAACATGCAAATCATATGAATAAGTGGGTGAAAAGCTGATAAAAACCACTCAATTGAGCACAAGATAAACCATGAAAGAGTGGTTTATCATGCGTACACATGATCCCCAAGTTTCCAACCACTCACGCGAACGCTTCGCCCACGCATACACGTGACCACCAAAATTTTCAGTGTCCGGTACAAAAACCAGAGACTTGCACGTGTAGTGTGCCGAAATTGTGCCTTAGCACAATTCTAGCCCACGTGTACGCATCACCCATGCGTATGTGTCATCTGTCTCTTTGATCTATCACACGTGGGCGTCGACGATGTATACACATCGCACCTCATTGCTACCACGCACGCGTACGCGTGACCTGACACGTACGCGTGACCCCTGCCCTGTTTCACCTACCTTCTTTTCTTCTCCTATTTCCATTTCTTTCCTTCTTCTCTCTTCTCATCTCTTCTTTCGCTCCTTCAACCATCATCCAACACTACCAATCACCATCTATCACCATTTCTTTTAGTTAGTTGGCTAGTTAGTTATTTAGTTAGTTTGATTTATGTTTATTTTTCTGTTTTTCATGATAAGTGTTGGATTATTAATCTTGTTTGCTGTTTATTGCTGCTGATTACTGATAGGATGCTATGTTAGCATCATTGTTGTTCATATTCATTGTTGGAGTTCTTAATTGAGGTTATACTTTGTTGCTTGGTCGTGAATCTTTCATGCTTAATATCTTTTGAATACCAAGTATTTATGGATTGCCTTCAAAGCTCTCTAACTCTTTTGAAGTGCATGTTTTGGCCACCATGTGATTTAAAGCATTTCATTATGATTAGCCAATAGTGTATTATCAATGCATTTTTTTATTAGGTGATGCTTGTTATGATTGATCTCTATCTACATCACCTATTTCATGCATTGAGATTTTGGAATTTTGAAATTAGATAGTAAGCTTACCTAATTGCATATTTTTGAGCTTTTCAAGCTTTGTAGACCATTCTTGCTATGTGATTGCTTTTAGTTTTTACCTCTTTTCCTAAGTTCCATAGCACCAATGTTTCCTGCTTTTATGTCAATTAGGTATTACAACTAAAATTCAAATTGTGTCATTGATTGATGTGTAAGTTTCATATTCCAATTTTTTTCATTAAAAGTTACCTTTCACATCAATCAATGTCCATACCTTCATCCATTTCACAATTGCTTGATTATCTTCTTGAATACTTTCATGCTTCTTTATGTCTTGTTTGTTTATCTTAACCAACAAGTTACTTTGAAGCATCTCAAGCACACTAAAATGAGTAAAGTGTATGCTTTCTTTTGTGTAATTGTGACATAACTGTCTATGCTAGTGTGAGTGTTCTAAATCGCATCCAACTTAGAACTCACACACTTGTTTCATTAATGTCACACTAATTTACTCACTTCATTCTAGTGATCATTACCTCATTCCAACAATATATGTTTCCTAGCTTTTGTAATTTCTCATCTTATGGTATTATTTTATATTTTTCATTGGTGAGTCATTGATGTGTGGAAAACGATCCAACACAAAACTCACCGGCAAGTGTACCGGGTCGCATCAAGTAATAATAACTCACATGAGTGAGGTCGATCCCACAGGGATTGAAGGATTGAGCAATTTTAGTTTAGTGGTTGATTTAGTCAAGCGAATCAAGTATTGGTTGAGTGGTTTGTAATTTGCAGAAGCTAAATTGCTTGAAATGTAAAGGGAGAAGGGGAAATTGCAGTAAATGAAAGAGCAGGACAGTAAATGTGCTGAATCTTAAAGAACAAGTAAAGTAAATTGCAGAAACTTAGATTGCAAGAAATGTAAATGACTGAATCTTAAAGTGCAAGAAATGTAAATTGCTTGAATTATAAAAGGAGTTGGGAATTGGGATTGCAGAATTTAAACAACATAGAAGTAAATTGCAATTAAACAGAAGAGTAGAGAATTGATTGAATCAAACTAAATCTCAACAGAAAAGTAAAAATGCTTTGAGAATTTAAAACAGAAAGTAAGCAATGCTTAACTTGCAGCAAATTAAAAGGGGTTGAAGATCTCAGGAGTGGAAGAGACTAGATAACAAGTCTAGATCTCAAATCTTTCCTTGATCTAACAAGAACAAATGTAAAGGAAATAAAGAAAAGTTGAATTGCAGAAAGTGTAGAAGAAGAATAAAAGAAGATGCAGCAAACAGAAATTGAAATTCAATTATGCAGAAGAGTAAACAAGATCTCAAGGTGAGATTAAAACAGAAGTTCTTCAATTCTTCACCCAAGATCCCAAGCAAGAAATTAAAAGAGTGCTCAAGCAAGAACAGGGAAGAAGAGAGATCAATTCTCCTTCCAAATTCTCTAAGATCCAATATTCAAAAGTAAAAAGCTCAAAAAATGAAAGTGACAATTAAAAGGAAAATTCAAAGTAAAGTCCCCAGGTGTCAAAAGGTTTCTAATTACATCAAACTAACTCCTATTTATACACTTTCTATTCTTGGATTTTGGAATTTGGATGGGCTTTTAATTTGGTGAAGAAATGAATTAAGTTGGAGTTTTAATTCAATTTTCAGCCCAATATTTCACCTCCCAGGGGCAAGCTCAGTTGGAAAAACCAACTGAGCACTCCAATGCCTTGTTTCTCCAATTTTGTGCGTGCGTCCCAGCCTTGGCCGTGTCAATTGCACTAGAGCTCAGTTGGAATTTTGAACTGAGCTCTAGGTCGTGTCTCCTTGTGCGCACAAGGCTTGCTTGGTGTGCTTCCTTTATGTGTGTCATGCTTGCTCCTTGGTGCCTTTGGTCCGTGTCAAAATGTGGGGAGAAGGGGATGTAGTGCTCAGTTGGGAAAACCAACTGAGCTTTCCATGTGCAGCGCCTTGTTCTCGTCCTCAATGTCCCATGTTCGAACCTTGGCCAATGCATCTTGTGTTATTTTCCTTGCAAGCTTGGTGGTGAGTGGTTCCAAGTTCGAACCATGGAGGAGGCATTTTGGCCATTTTCTTCTCTTTTTCTTTCAAGGAGCATTCCTTGCCTCCCCTTGGTCCTTGGTTCGAAACTTGGTGGCTTCCTCCCTTGGAATTTCATCTTGAGTTAATTTGGAGAGGTCCCCGATAAAGTTCACTTAGTTAACTGAGCTTTATGCCATTTCCTTGCTTTCTTTAGTGCTCAGTTAACTATTTGAACTTAGCTTTGTACCTTGCTTTCTCCTTTCATTCCCTGTGAGGCTCAGTTCACTTTTCCAACTTAGCCTTCCTTCTTCCTTAACTTTGCCACGCTTTTTGCTTCCTTTGGAACGTCCCTTATGCCACGCTTTTCTTATTTTCTTCTTTCTTCACCTACAAGTAATCAAACCAACCAATCAAAGTATCACCAAATTCACAAGGTTTATAAATCATTAAAATTCAATTAAATTTAGCTTTATGCTCATGATTTAGCATCAAATAAATGGTGGTTGTTTGATTCAAAGAAGTCATGCATTTTCATTCCAAATTACTTACTTAGAATGCAAGAAAGTGCATAAAACCTAATAAAAACAAAGAAAAAGGCCAGTGAAACTAGGCTAAGATGACTTGTCATCACAACACCAAACTTAAAACTTGCTTGTCCCCAAGCAAGCACTTAAACATAAGAGAAGATAGAATGAAATAGATAAGTATGTGGTATGCGAAATTGTTACTCAGGTTGTGAATTATTGTTCGAAATTGATTCCCTGGCGATGGCACCAAAAACGGATGCACAGAACCATGGTCTAAACATATCTTCACAACTTCGCATAACTAACCAGCAAGTGCACTGGGACGTCCAAGTAATAAACCTTACGTGAGTAAGGGTCGATCCCACGGAGATTGTTGGTATGAAGCAAGCTATGGTCACCTTGTAAATCTCAGTCAGGCGGATATAAAATAGTTATGGAGTTTTCGAAATTAATACTAAAATAAGGATAGAAATACTTATGTAAATCATTGGTGAGAATTTCAGATAAGCGTATGGAGATACATTCATTCCTCTGAACCTCTGCTTTCCTGCTGTCTTCATCCAATCAGTCTTACTCCTTTCTATGGCTGGCTTTGTGTAAGGATGTCACCGATGCCAATGGCTACTTTCAATCCTCTCGGAAAAATGGTCCAAATGCTCTATCACAGCACGGCTAATCGTCTGGAGGCATCACCCTTGTCGTTGGTTGCATCCTATTCCTCTCTGTGAAAATGGTCCGATGCGCTGTCACTGCATGGCTAATCATCTTGGAGGTTCTCGATCATACTGGAATAGGATTTACTATCCTTTTGCGTCTGTCACTACGCCCATCACTCGTGAGTTTAGAGTTCTTCACAGTCATTCAATCCCAGAGTCCTACTCGGAATACCACGGACAAGGTTTAGACTTTCCGGACTCTCATGAATGCCGCCATCAATCTAGCTTATACCACGAAGATTCTGATTAAGAGATCTAAGAGATACTCATTCAATTTAATGTAGAACGGAAGTGGTTGTTAGGCACGCATTCATAGGGAATGATGATGATTGTCACGTTCATCACATTCAGGTTGAAGTGCGAATGAATATCTTAGAAGCGAAATAAGATGAATTGAATAGAAAATTGTAGTACTTTGCATTAATCTTTGAGGAACAGCAGAGTTTCACACCTTAATCTATGGAGTGCAGAAACTCTACCGTTGAAAATACATAAGTGATAATGGAGTTCATTGGTCTCGGCCCCAGAGGGGAACCGGAGTAACCAAGACTACGAATACAATGATAAAAAGTTCTATTTATAATAAACTAGTCACTAGGGTTTACAGAAGTAAGTAATTGATGCATAAATCCACTTCCGGGGCCCACTTGGTGTGTGCTTGGGTTGAGCTTGAAGTCTACACGTGGAGAGGTCATCTTGGAGTTGAACGCCAGCTTTTGTGCCATTTTGGGCGTTGAACTCCAC
Organism: Arachis hypogaea; assembly: GCF_003086295.3. NCBI lineage: Eukaryota > Viridiplantae > Streptophyta > Magnoliopsida > Fabales > Fabaceae > Arachis > Arachis hypogaea. The sequence goes on along the minus strand of NC_092048.1, from coordinate 80,082,966 downwards.
TTTGCAACTTGTTTCTGGCGCTGGACGCCAGAATTGGGCAGAGAGCTGGCGTTGAACGCCAGTTTGCGTCATTCAAACTCGGGCAATTTATGGACTATTATATATTTCTGAAAAGCCCTGGATGTCTACTTTTCAACGCAATTGGAAGCGCGCCATTTTGAGTTCTGTAGCTCCAGAAAATCTATTTTGCGTGCAGGGAGGTCAGAATCCAACAACATCAGCAGTCCTTCTTCAACCTCTGAATCTGATTTTTGCTCAAGTCCCTCAATTTTAGCGAGAAAATACCTGAAATCACAGAAAAACACACAAACTCATAGTAAAGTCCAGATATGTGAATTTAACATAAAAACTAATGAAAACATCCCTAAATGTAACTAGATCCTACTAAAAACATACTAAAAACAATGCCAAAAAGCGTATAAATTATCCGCTCATCACAACACCAAACTTAAATTGTTGCTTGTCCCCAAGCAACTGAAAATCAAATAGGATAAAAAGAAGAGAATATACTATAAATTCCAAACTATCAATGAAACATAGCTTCAATCAGATGAGCGGGACTTGTAGCTTTTTGCCTCTTGAATAGTTTTGGCATCTCACTTTATCCATTGAGGTTCAGAATGATTGGCATCTATAGGAACTCAGAGTTCAGATAGTGTTATTGATTCTCCTAGTTCAGTATGATGATTCTTGAACACATCTTCTTTATGAGTCTTGGCCGTGGCCCTAAGCACTTTGTTTTCCAGTATTACCACCAGATACATAAATGCCACAGATACATAATTGGGTGAACCTTTTCAGATTGTGACTCAGCTTTGCTAAAGTCCCCAATTAGAGGTGTCCAGGGTTCTTAAGCACACTCTTCTTTTGCTTTGGACCTTGACTTTAACCGCTCAGTCTCATGTTTTCACTTGACACCTACACGCCACAAGCACATGGGTAGGGACAGCTTAGTTTAGCCGCTTAGGCCAGGATTGTATTCCTTTAGGCCTTCCTATCCACTGATGCTCAAAGCCTTGGGATCCTTTTTATTTACCCTTGCCTTTTGGTTTTAAGGGTTATTGGCTTTTTGCTCTTGCCTCTTGGTTTTAAGAGCTTTTGGCTTTTTCTGCTTGCTTTTTCTTTCTATTTTTTTTTTTCGCTTATATTTTTTTTTCTTCTTTTTTTTTCTGCAAGCTTTGTTCTTTGCTGCTTTTTCTTGCTTCAAGAATCATTTTTATGATTTTTCAGATTATCAAATAACATGTCTCCTTGTCATCATTCTTTCAAGAGCCAACATATTTAACATTCTTAAACAACAACTTCAAAAGACATATGCACTGTTCATGCATTCATTGAGAAAACAAGAAGCATTGTCACCACATCAATATAATTAAACTAAGTTCAAGGATAAATTCGAAACTCATATACTTGTTCTTTTGAATTAAAACATTTTTCATTTAAGAGAGGTGATGGATTCATAGGACATTCATAACTTTTAAGACATGGTTACTAACTACTAATGATCATGTAATGAAGACACAAACATGGATAAGCACTTAACATAGAAAACGAAAAACAGAAAAAGTAAGAACAAAGAATGAGTCCACCTTAGTGATGATGGCGTTTCCTTCTTGAGGAACCAATGATGTTCTTGAGCTCTTCTATGTCTCTTCCTTGCCTTTGTGGCTTGATTCCTAGTGATTTTTGGTATTTCTATCCTCAGTTTCTTCCATTAACTATGTGGAGGGAAGTGCACCCCCTGAGGTATTTCAGGGATCTCTTGATTTGCAGCCACATGTTCTACCACTGAGCTATAGATTCTTTACATAATTGTTTTACCACACCAAACTTAGAATGTTGCCCGCCCTCGAGCAAAAAAAAAAAGGAATAGATGAAGAAGATGTGGAAAAAAACTAGGATTATGAGGAAGGAAGGTGGGGATCCTGTGGGGTCCACAGATCCTGAGATGATCCTGTGAGGTCCACAGATCTTGAGGTGTCAAGGCATTTACATCCCTGCACCAATTTAGGCATGCAAAATGCCCTTGCACACAACTCTGGGCGTTCAACGCCCATTTGTTGCCCATTTTGGGCGTTCAACGCCCATTTGTTGCCCATTTCTGGCGTTGAACGCCAGAACCATGCTTGTTCTGGGCGTTCAGTGCCAGCTCTTCTTCAGGGTGCAATTCTGGCGTTTAGCGCCCAGATGCTGCCCATTTTGGGCGTTCAGCGCCCAGATACTGCCCATTTTGGGCGTTCAGCGCCAGAACCATGCTCTGTTCTGGCGTTGAACGCCAGACAGGTGCTTCCTCCAGGGTGTGATTTTTCTTCCGCTGTTTTTGATTCTATTTCTAAATTTTTCGTTTATTTTGTGACTCCACATGATCATGAACCTAAGAGAACATGAAAAACAAAAATAAAATTAGATAAATAAACATTGGGTTGCCTCCCAACAAGCGCTTCTTTAATGTCAATAGCTTAACAGTGGGCTCCCATGGAGCCTCACAGATGTGCAGAGCTTTATTGAGACCTCCCAACACCAAACTTAGAGTTTGGATATGGGGGTTTGACACCAAACTTAGAGTTTGGTTGTGGCCTCCCAATGCCAAACTTAGAGTTTGACTGTGGGGGCTTTGGTTGACTCTGCTTTGAGAGAAGCTTTTTCTGCTTACTCTCCATGGATGCAGAGAGAGATCCTTGAGTTGTAAACACAAGGTTGTCCTTATTTAATTGAAGGATCAATTCTCCTCTGTCCACATCAATCACAGCTCTTGCTGTGGCTAGGAAAGGTCTTCCTAGGATGATGGATTCATCCTCTTCCTTTCCAGTATCTAGGACTATGAAATCAGCAGGGATGTAAAGGCCTTCAACCTTTACTAACACGTCCTCTACTTGTCCATAAGCCTGTTTTCTTGAATTGTCTGCCATCTCTAATGAGATTTTAGCGGCTTGCACCCCATAGATTCCCAGTTTCTCTATTACAGAGAGGGGCATGAGGTTTATTCCTGAACCAAGGTCACACAGAGCCTTAAAGATCATGGTGCCTATGGTACAAGGTATTATGAACTTTCCAGGATCCTGTCTCTTCTGAGGCAATGTCAGTTGATCCAGATCACTTAGTTCATTGGTGAACAAGGGAGGTTCATCTTCCCAAGTTTCAATACCAAATAATTTGGCATTTAGCTTCATGATTGCACCAAGGAACTTGGCAACTTGCTCTTCAGTAACATCCTCATTCTCTTCAGAAGAGGAATACTCATTAGAGCTCATGAATGGCATAAAGAGGTTCAATGGAATCTCTATGGTCTCTAGATGAGTCTCAGATTCCTTAGGTTCCTCGGAGGGAAGCTCCTTATTGATCACTGGACGTCCCAGGAGGTCTTCCTCCTTGGGATTCACGTCCTTCTCCTCTCTTGTGGGTTCAGCCATGGTAATTAATTCAATGGCCTTGCACTCTCCTTTTGGATTCTCTTCTGTATTGCTTGGGAGAGTGCTAGGAGGGATTTTAGTGATCCTTTTACTCAGCTGGCCCACTTGTCCTTCCAAATTTCTAATGGATGACCTTGTTTCATTCATGAAACTCATAGTGGCCTTAGATAGATCAGAGACTAAATTTGCTAAGCTAGATGGATTCTGCTCAGAATTCTCTGTCTGTTGCTGAGTGGATGATGGAAAAGGCTTGCTATTGCTAAACCTGTTTCTTCCACCATTATTAAAGCCTTGTTGAGGCTTTTGATCCTTCCATGAGAGATTTGGGTGATTTCTCCATGATGGATTGTAGGTGTTTCCATATGGTTCACCCATGTATTTTAACTCTGCTATTGCAGGGTTCTTAGGATCATAAGCTTCTTCCTCGGAAGATGCCTCTTGAGTACTGTTGGATGGAGCTTGCATTCCATTCAAACTCTGAGAAATCATATTGACTTGCTAAGTCAATATTTTATTCTAAGCCAATATGGCATTCAGAGTATCAATTTCAAGAACTCCCTTCTTCATAGGTGTCCCATTACTCACAGGATTCCTCTCAGAAGTGTACATAAACTGGTTATTAACAACCATGTCAATGAGTTCTTGAGCTTCTGCAGGCGTTTTCTTTAGGTGAATGGATCCACCTGCAGAAGTATCCAATGACATCTTTGATAGCTCAGATAAACCATCATAGAATATATCCAGGATGGTCCATTCTGAAAGCATGTCAGAAGGACACTTTTTGGTCAGCTGCTTGTATCTTTCCCAAGCTTCATAGAGGGATTCACCTTCTTTCTGTCTGAAGGTTTGAACATCAGCTCTAAGCTTGCTGAGCTTTTGAGGAGGAAAGAACTTGGCTAAGAAAGCCATGACCAGCTTATCCCAAGAGTTCAGGCCGTCTTTGGGTTGAGAGTCCAACCATATTCTAGCTCTGTCTCTTACAGCAAAAGGGAAAAGCATGAGCCTGTAGACTTCAGGATCTACTCCATTAGTCTTAACAGTATCACATATCTGTAAGAATTCAGTTAAGAACTGAAAAGGATCTTCAGATGGAAGTCCATGAAACTTGCAGTTCTACTGCATCAGAGAAACTAGCTGAGGTTTCAGCTCAAAGTTGTTTGCTCCAACGGCAGGAATGGAGATGCTTCTTCCATGTAAATTGGAATTAGGTGCAGTAAAGTCACCAAGCATCCTCCTTGCATTATTATTATTTTCGGCTGCCATCTCCTCTTCCTGTTCGAAAATTTCTGAAAGGTTGTCTCTGGATTGTTGTAATTTAGCTTCTCTTAGTTTTCTCTTCAAAGTCCTTTCAGGTTCTAGATCAGCTTCAACAAGAATGCCTTTTTCTTTGTCCCTGCTCATAAGAAAGAGAAGAGAAAAAGAAAAGAAGAGGAATCCTCTATGTCACAGTAAAGAGGTTCCTTATTGTTAGTAGAAGAAGAAAAGGAATAGGGGTGAAGAAGAATGAAGAATCCAAACACAAAGGTGATGATAGGAGCAGAGATGTGAGATGAAGAGAAGTGTTAGTAGATGAATAAATAAATAGAAGGGGATGAGAGGAGGAGAGAATTTTCGAAAATAATTTTTGAAAAAGAGTTAGTGATTTTCGAAAATAGTTTTTGAAAAAGGTTAGTAGTTTTTCGAAAATTCAAATAAAAAATAAAATAATTAGTCTAATTAAAAAGAAATTTTGAAAAAGAGGGAAGATTTTTTTCGAAAATTAGAGAGAGAAAGTTAGTTAGGTAGTTTTGAAAAAGGTAAGAAACAAACAAAAAGTTAGTTAGTTAGTTGAAACAAATTTTGAAAAGATAAGAAGTTAGGAAGTTAGAAAAGATATTTTGCAATCACTTTTTTGAAAAAGGTAAGATAAGAAGATATTTTTGAAAAGATATGATAGAAATTAGTTTTTTTTGAAAAAGATTTGATTTTTAAAGTCTCAATTAATGACTTGATTCACAAGAAATCACAAGATATGATTTTAGAACTTAAAGTTTGAATCTTTCTTAACAAGCAAGTAACAAACTCGAAATTTTTGAATCAAAACATTAATTGATGATGTTATTTTCGAAAATATGATGTAAAATTAAGAAAAATATTTTAGAAAAATATTTTTGAAATTTTTCAAAAATAACTAAAAAAGTTGAAAAAAGATTTGATTTTTTGAAAAAGATTTTGAAAAAGATAAGAATTTTAAATTGAAAATTTGATTTGACTCATAAAAACAACTAGATTTTAAAATTTTTTTAAAAAGTCAAATCTAATTTTCGAAATTTTAAGAGAGAAAAAGGGAAAGATATTTTTTTTATTTTTGAATTTTTATGATGAGAGAGAAAAATTTAAAACATCATTTTCATGTTTTTCTCTTTTCTTTTTGGATCAAAACAAGGAATGTATGCAAGAATGCTATGAATGTCAAGATGAACACCAAGAACACTATGAAGATCATGATGAACATCAAAAATATATTTTTGAAAATTTTTTATGCAAAGAAAACATGCAAGACACCAAACTTAGAAATCTTTAATGCTTAGACACTAAGATTTCAAGAATGCATATGAAAAACAAGAAAAGACACAAAACAAGAAAACATCAAGATCAAACAATAAGACTTACTAAGAACAACTTGAAGATCATGAAGAACATCATGAATGTATGAATTTTTCGAAAAATGCAAAGAATTTTTAGAAAAAATCCAATTGACACCAAACTTGAAATTTGACTCAAGACTCAAATAAAAAACACAAAATATTTTTGATTTTTTTTTTTTTTGATTTTTTTGTATTTTCTTTTAATTTTTTCGAAAATCATTTTGAAAAAGAAAAATAAGGATTCCAAAATTTTTAATATAAATTCCAGGAATCTTCAATTCTTAGTCTAAAGCTCCAATCTGAGGGTTAGACATGGCTTAATAGCCAGTCAAGCTTTAGCATAAATATGGGAGTAATTCATTCAATTTTAATCCAAAACCTCTGTCCAAAAGAATTTAGACATGGTTTTATAGCCAGCATGCTTCAACATGCTTCATGAAACTCTAGAATTCATTCTTAAAAATTCTGAAGAAAATTATATTTTTGAAAACATTTTTATTTTAAAATTTTTTTTTTCGAAAACAAAGGAAAAATTTTTGAAAGATTTTTGAAAAATTTTTGAAAAGAAAACAAAAAGAAAATTACCTAATCTGAGCAACAAGATGAACCGTCAGTTGTCCAAACTCAAACAATCCCCGGCAACGGTGCCAAAAACTTGGTATGCGAAATTGTTACTCAGGTTGTGAATTATTGTTCGAAATTGATTCTCCGGCGATGGCACCAAAAACGGATGCACAGAAAAATGGTCTAAACATATCTTCACAACTTCGCATAACTAACCAGCAAGTGCACTGGGTCGTCCAAGTAATAAACCTTACGTGAGTAAGGGTCGATCCCACGGAGATTGTTGGTATGAAGCAAGCTATGGTCACCTTGTAAATCTCAGTCAGGCGGATATAAAATAGTTATGGAGTTTTCGAAATTAATACTAAAATAAGGATAGAAATACTTATGTAAATCATTGGTGAGAATTTCAGATAAGCGTATGGAGATACATTCATTCCTCTGAACCTCTGCTTTCCTGCTGTCTTCATCCAATCAGTCTTACTCCTTTCTATGGCTGGCTTTGTGTAAGGATGTCACCGGTGCCAATGGCTACTTTCAATCCTCTCGGGAAAATGGTCCAAATGCTCTGTCACAACACGGCTAATCGTCTGGAGGCATCACCCTTGTCGTTGGTTGCATCCTATTCCTCTCTGTGAAAATGGTCCGATGCGCTGTCACTGCATGGCTAATCATCTTGGAGGTTCTCGATCATACTGGAATAGGATTTACTATCCTTTTGCGTCTGTCACTACGCCCAGCACTCGCGAGTTTGGAGTTCGTCACAGTCATTTAATCCCAGAGTCCTTCTCGGAATACCACGGACAAGGTTTAGACTTTCCGGACTCTCATGAATGCCGCCATCAATCTAGCTTATACCACGAAGATTCTGATTAAGAGATCTAAGAGATACTCATTCAATCTAATGTAGAACGGAAGTGGTTGTCAGGCACGCGTTCATAGGGAATGATGATGATTGTCACGTTCATCACATTCAGGTTGAAGTGCGAATGAATATCTTAGAAGCGAAATAAGATGAATTGAATAGAAAATAGTAGTACTTTGCATTAATCTTTGAAGAACAGCAGAGCTCCACACCTTAATCTATGGAGTGCAGAAACTCTACCATTGAAAATACATAAGTGATAATGGAGTTCATTGGTCTCGGCCCCAGAGGGGAACCGGAGTAACCAAGACTATGAATACAATGATAAAAAGTTCTATTTATAATAAACTAGTCACTAGGGTTTACAGAAGTAAGTAATTGATGCATAAATCCACTTCCGGGACCCACTTGGTGTGTGCTTGGGCTGAGCTTGAAGTCTACACGTGGAGAGGTCATTCTTGGAGTTGAACGCCAGCTTTTGTGCCATTTTGGGCGTTGAACTCCACTTTGCAACTTGTTTCTGGCGCTGGACGCCAGAATTGGACAGAGAGCTGGCGTTGAATGCCAATTTGCGTCATCTAAACTCGGGAAAAGTATAGACTATTATATATTGCTGGAAATCCCTGGATGTCTACTTTCCAATGCAATTGGAAGCGCGCCATTTTGAGTTTTGTAGTCCCAGAAAATCCATTTTGAGTGCAGGGAGGTCAGAATCCAACAACATCAGCAGTCCTTCTTCAACCTCTGAATCTGATTTTTGCTCAAGTCCCTCAATTTCAGCCAGAAAATACCTGAAATCACAGAAAAACACACAAACTCATAGTAAAGTCTAGAAATGTGAATTTAACATAAAAACTAATGAAAACATCCCTAAAAGTAACTAGATCCTACTAAAAACATACTAAAAACAATGCCAAAAAGTGTATAAATTATCCGCTCATCAGTATGCATGTCCTTATTAGGCAAATAGTTGAATTTTATTTATGGGGTTTTATGCAGATCAAAAATAGCTCATTTAACTATTTGCTGTCAAAAGAAACAATGTTTCCTTAAGGGTTCACCAAGGTTGCTGCTATGATTCCTTACCTTTTTGCTTAATTCCCTTATTAGCTTTTTCTTCTTTCTTTTGCATTTCAGAGGTTATTATTTATTAAAGGCTTGGTGTCAAATGTTGCAGTGGCCTTTGGCTTATTTTCACTCAACATTTTTTTCACCACAGACACATGGCTCACCTCTTTCTTCCTAGGATCATTGATGCCCAGCATCTCTTTGGATCACTAAATGTTTTGTAGCTAGGTTGCTCTTTATTGTGGACTTTCAGTTGGCAATCCCAAATCAGTTGATCTAAGTTGCCAAGTTTTAAAATACTCCTTAGAACCTACTTGTCCAAGCATATCCTAGTACATAAACACCACAGGCATATGTCCTAGGGTCCAAGCTATTGGTGTCTAGCCTTATTGTTTGTTCCTTTGCCAACTTTTGGCTTTTCTTCTTTCTTTTTCTTTCTGTTTTGGTTTATTTTCAAGGGGCTTTCATTAATTGAAGGATCATAGCAGCAAACTAGCTTAGGCTTCAAGAAACAAGTCATTCTGCAATATTTATTCTATGAGCTATCAATTGAATCAAACACACACCACCACTAACTTCATTCTAACTTTTGCAACATTGAACAATTACTTTTCTAAGTCAAAAATCTTTCTTTTATTCAAACAGCAAGGAAAACAAAACAAAGTATTCAAGCTGATGAATGATGACATTTATTATGCAAATAACTTATTCTTAACAAACTACTAATGTAAACAAAAGAAATAGTAAAACATGAAGCAATTGGAGGCATGTCATGTTTCAGACATGCATCTTCCTTATTTAAGTAAAAGTAAGAAAAGGAGCTTCACCACCTTTATTTGTCAGGCATTTCCATTCTATTAGATTTGCTGGATTCTCCCTTCTTCTTTTTCCTCTTCCTTGTAAAATCTTCAGCTTCTTCACGGGGACATCTTCTATCCCATTCAGGATCTGTGAGACCAGAGAGCCCAACTTCTTCTAATCTTCGAATTATTGTCTGGGTGAAGGGGTGAGACTTTGCCACTTGGTGGTCTCTAAGTTCTTGGCATTGCTCAAATGATTTGATTTGTGGATTTAGTGCTGGCATGCAGCGGGTTAAGTACTCCAACCTTGCTTGCATATCCTCATTACTCTCTGTTTGTTGCACATATCTAACCTCTCCAATGGTGTGATGAATATTCTTTCACTGGTATAGGTTATGAGTATATTCCCCACACTTGGCTTGAGTTAGGAACATTTTGTCATATGATTCCTTAAGATTTGCTGTTTGTTCCTTCTGCCCTTCAAGAATATTGGCTTGGAATTCTTGTTGTTGGGCCATTGATTGTTGCTGCCAGCTCTGCAATCTTTCCTCCACTCTGTGTTGCCAAGCTTCATTTTGCTCCCTGTCCTTCGAATATTGTTTCCGGTGCTCTAGATATTGCTCTTGTTGTTGTAGATAGAGTTTCTGTTGTCTTGAGTACTGCTCTTGTGCTCTCACATTCTGTTGTGATATCTCATCAAGAACTTCCTGCAATTGACTCACATCTATGATACCATGAGCATGTTCGTCCCTCCTGTGTGACTTTCTTCTTCTGTGAGTTCTTTCTTCCTCTTGATCTTCCTCCTCCTCTTCATTAAGGCCTTCCATTTTTCTCTTTGTAATTCCTCTGGTTCCTTTCACTTTCTCTGTATCCTCATCTTTGAAGAGCACTCCAGCTTTGTTACACAATCTTAGGATCGTGCTTGGGTGCCCAAGCCTACCCGATTTGTTTGTGTCTTCAGCCATCTCCTGGATATTATCTGCTATGAGTTGGGCAAGGTCGATTTCCCCACCATGTAGGATGCAGTATGTCAGGAGAGCTCTCTTGATTATGACTGATGAGGTATTCGCAGTGGGGAGTATTGATTCCCTTACCACCTCATACCACCCCTTTGCCTCAGGTCTGAGATCAAGTCTCTTCAGACAACTTGGGGTTCCCTGTGAGTCTCTTTTCCAGTCTTTTCCTTCAATACATAACCCCTCCAATATTTCATCAGGGTCATTATCACCACGCAGTCTATCTTCATAGCTAAGCTCATCATAAGTTATGGTTCTCAGCTTTAGAGCTCTTGTGATTGATGGTGGACTAAAGTCCACTTCAACACCTCTGACATAACTTTTGTATGATGGGCTGTTTTCATTTTTTTAACCGCATTGGCGTAAAACTCCCTTATCATCACAGCACTAATATCAGTGAGAGGACGGCACAGAAGATCGCATCTTCTTTCCTTGGTGATTTGTCGCATAATGGGGTATTCTCCCTCCCTTAGTTCGAACCCCATTTCAGGGATGACAATCTTTATTTTCACGAGTCTATTGTATCTGGCTTCATGAAATTGGGATTTGAACCTCTTTGTGTCATAGGATGGAGGTTCTGTCACCATTGGTTCCTTTCCTGGTCTTCTTCTTGAACTTGAAGGAGCCATTGAATATGTGTGTGAATAAGAGATAAGTGGGGTTGTGTTTGGAGTGATGTTCGATTTTATTGTAAAGAGAAAAAGGAAATTGTGTGCTTTGAGTGAGAGTGGCCTGTATGAAAGTGTTCTTTATGACGTGTTGGAGCCTATTTATGGACAAGGTTTCCAAGTTTCCCAACAAGATCACAAGAGAGGATTGCATTCGGTTATGATGATGAAGGGTGAGGATTGAGTTGAATAGCATAGAAATTCATGAAATGAATGGCCTGCATGTATTGTTGAAGCTTGACAAGGATTCTCTTCCTATTGGTTGCATGCTTTTTCGGTGTCCAATGGTGCATATATGCAGATTTTGCTTTCCAAGATTGGCACACCTCTCTAGGCACATGTGATCCTTCTCTTGACTTGTCATAACTGTTCCTTCCTCTTGTCTTTTCCTCAAGCCTTCTTTTCTAATCAAATCAAAATGAAATGCTTCAGAACTTATTTAAAGCACAGTGGTCAAGTGGTATATGCTTACATTTTATATTATGGTCCTTAGTTGTGAAAGATCAATCGTGTCCCTGAACCAAGGTTTGGTGAACACCAAACTTGTTTCTTGCTCAGTGATTAGAATAAACGCTTGTTACAATTGATACTTTCACCATAAGTGCCAATTTATCTCTTAGCATAAATTTCTAAAACAAAACAATGTATGATCCATCTTTGCATGATTTTGATTTTCTGAACAAAAGTTAAATTTTTTTCTCAAAAATTTGTACACATGCAGACACCAAACTTAATGCTTGGTCATATACTTCATCAAAATGACTAAGCATATGATCTAAGAATGCTTGAAATGTTAACTTTTGTGTGCTGTCAAGCACACCAAACTTAGAAGTCTGGCATGTATTTCAAAGCAGTGTATGCATCTGTCAAGGGTGTCTAGACAAATTCAAAATCATGCTAAAGTGATCACACTTTATTGAATTTAAAAGCAAGCAGGAATCATAAATCATGGGTTGCCTCCTATGAAGCGCTCGTTTATTATCATTAGCTTGACATTGACCCCCTCTTTTATGGTGGTTGATGACTGTAGTGCCTCAACTTGTCCCCTCTGATCGTGAGCTTCTTCTTTGTTCCTTGGTGCTCTATTTCAGCATGTTCTAGTGAGAGTATTTTGCTCACAGTATAGTAATCATCAGTCTGTTGGTTTGCTCCCAGTTGTTGATAGACTAATTGTACTTTGTCGCCTTTAGAGAGCCCTTCTGTTGGAATTTTTTTATTCTTCCAACCCTTTTTGATTCTGTTTTTGTTTTTCTTCCCTCCTTTTGTTGACCCTTCTTCTTTGACAACAGGCTTCCTCTTGAGATTTCTTTTTTTAGTTGCTAATACTACAATGTCCTCTTGAACTTTTTCATTATCTTGCACAGTCTCTTTCTCTTTTTGACCTGCTGTATCATCTATCTCTTGCTTGGGAGGGCAGTTGTTGTTTGTCTTGTTGATTCCCTCCTTCCACTGCAGGTTCTCTTTATCTCTTTCCGTACCACCCTTCTTTTCATTACTGATCTGTGTTTCTGGCAGCATACTCAGAGTGACACTTTCATCATGCATCCTGAGGGTTAATTCTCCTTGCTCTATGTCTATGATAGCCTTAGCAGTGGCCAAGAACGGTCTTCCCAGTATGATGGAGTCGCCCTCATCCTGATCTGAATCTAAGATCACAAAATCTGCAGGAATGATGAATCTGTCTACCTTGACTAGAAGGTTCTCAATTATACCCCTGGGGCATATCACTGATTTGTCCACCAATTCTAGAGACATCTGTACTGGTTTCACCTCTTTTATGCTTAGCTTTTTCACTAGAGAGGCAGGCATTAGATTGATACTAGCTCCTAAGTCACACATCGCCTTGTTGATGGCCATACTGCCAATGGCGCAGGGTAGAAAGAAACTCCCAGGGTCCTCGAGTTTGGGAGGAAGTCCCTTCTGGATTAGTGCTCTGCATTCCTCAGTAAGCAGTACAGTTTCATTAACTTGCCAACTCCTCTTCTTATTGATAAGTTCCTTCAAGAACTTTGCATACAGGGGAATTTGCTCAAGTGCTTCAGCTAAGGGAATATTGATTTCCAACTTCTTGAAGATTTCAAGAAATTTTGAGAAGTGTTGGTCCTTAGTCTCTTTGTTGAACCTTTGAGGATATGGCAAAGGTAGTGTGAAGTTCATTCCCTGCCTTTGGTCCTTAGTTGGCTCTTCAATTACTTCCTTCTCTTTCCTTGATTTTTGTGGCTGATCTTCCCTTTCTTTGAGCTCTTCTGAGGTCTGCTTGCTTGCTGTTACATCTTCATCATTGGCTTTTTCTTCTTCAGCTTGTTTCTTGTCACTTTCCTTTGGCTTCTTGGTTGCTTCTTCATTTTTCACTAGGATCTTTCCACTCCTCAGTTGTATTACCTTGCACTCCTCTTTTGGATTAGGAATAGTGTCACTTGGTAGTGAGCTTGATGGCCTTTCAATGGTAATTTGCTTGGAGAGTTGTCCAATTTGCCTTTCCATATTTTTCATGGAGGCTACCTGGTTCCTTAATGTCATCTCCTGGTGCTTCATCATCTTTTCCATTAAGAGCTCCAAGTTGTTAATCCTTTGAGATTCTTATGAGATTGGTTGATTGTGGGGTGTTGAGGGTTGAGGGTAAGTGTTTTGACTTGAGGCTTGGTTATTGGATGGATGATGGTTAGAATTGGGGTAGGTATTTTGTGGTTTTCTGTATGTGGCTTGGCTATTGTTCTGTTGGTTGTTTTGGTTTGTGTTTTTCCAATTGTTTTGGTTTGAGTTTCTCTGCCATGGCTGTTGAGTTTGATTGTGGTTGTCTCCCCATCTGAGGTTGGGATGGTTCTTCCATGAAGGGTTGTAAGTATCACCATAGACTTCATTTGGCCCAGAATTTTGGTTGTGCATGTATTGGACTTGTTCTTGCTGCTGCTCTTCTTGAGTTTCTTCATTTTGCCCCCATGTGGATGATAGTTGGCTTGTGTTGACTGCTGCAACTTGGAGGCTATCAATCCTCTTGGCCATTTACTCAAATTGTTGTTGAATTTGCTGCTGCATCATTTTGTTTTGAGCTAGGATTGAGTCCACTCCTTCCAACTCCATCACTCATTTCCTTTGTGATGGTTGGCGTTGCCTTTAGTGAGCAAAGAAATATTGATTGTTGGCCACCATATCAATGAGATTTTGGGCTTCCTCTGCCGTTTTCATTAGTTGTAAAGAGCCTCCTGCTGAATAATCCAAAGCCTCTTGAGATTTCAGTGTTAAGCCTTCATAGAAATTTTGCAATCTGTCCCACTCACTGAACATTCCTGGTGGACACTTCCTGATTAGAGCTTTGTATCATTCCCATGCCTCATACAAGGGTTCAGCATCCATTTGTGTGAATGTTTGCACTTCAGTCTTCAATCTAATAACTCTTTAAGGTGGGGAAAACTTGGCAAGGAACTTGGTTACTAGATCATCCTAATTGTTGATGCTGTCTCTTAGGAAGGATTCCAACCATTGAGTGGCTTTGTATCTGAGAGAAAATGGAAATAGCAGTAGCTTGTAACTGTCAGTGTGCACACCATTAGTTTTGACAGTGTCACAAATCCTCAAGAAGGTGGACAAGTGTTGGTTAGGGTCTTCAAGTCATCCTCCTCCATAAGAACAATTGTTTTGAACCAAGGTGATAAGTTGTGGCTTTAGTTCAAAGTTATTTGCATTAAAATTTGGGGTAAGAATGCTACTCCCACAATGTCTAGGATCTGCACATGTGTAGGAAGCCAAAACTCTTCTCTGTGGTGGATTATTGTTGTTATTGGCTGCTCCTTCAGCTCCATTTGGTGGATTTGTTAGGTGTTCCTCCATATCCTGGAATTCTTCTTCTGATTCCTCTTCTCCAACAATATTTTTCCCTTTTTCAGCTCTTCTTAATCTACTGAGGGTTCTTTCATCTTGTTCACAAAAAGTGGGTATAACTCTCCTTGTACCTGACATACAACCAAAGCATAAGAATCACACAACACCAAAAAGGCAATAACACTTCAATCCATTGCTGAAGTGAAATGTTAGTTGGATTAAGCAAAAATTCAAACAGTTAGTGTGTTAGTCAAAAATTAAAGAAACAGAAAATAAAAAGTTCTTGATCTAGATCTCCACTTCACTTAATCATTGTCAATCTAATCAATCCCCGGCAACGGCGCCAAAAACATGATGTGTGGAAAATGATCCAACACAAAACTCACCGGCAGGTGTACCAGGTCGCATCAAGTAATAATAACTCACATGAGTGAGGTCGATCCCACAGGGATTGAAGGATTGAGCAATTTTAGTTTAGTGGTTGATTTAGTCAAGCGAATCAAGTATTGGTTGAGTGGTTTGTAATTTGCAGAAGCTAAATTGCTTGAAATGTAAAGGGAGAAGGGGAAATTGCAGTAAATGAAAGAGCAGGACAGTAAATGTGCTGAATCTTAAAGAACAAGTAAAGTAAATTGTAGAAACTTAGATTGCAAGAAATGTAAACGACTGAATCTTAAAGTGCAAGAAATGTAAATTGCTTGAATTATAAAAGGAGTTGGGAATTGGGATTGCAGAATTTAAACAAGACAGAAGTAAATTGAAATTAAACAGAAGAGTAAAGAATTGATTGAATCAAACTAAATCTCAACAAAAAAGTAAAAATGCTTTGAGAATTTAAAAACAGAAAGTAAGCAATGCTTAATTTGCAGCAAATTAAAAGGGGTTGAAGCTCTCAGGAGTGGAAGAGACTAGATAACAAGTCTAGATCTGAAATCCTTCCTTGATCTAACAAGAACAATTGTAAAGGAAATAAAGAAAAGTTGAATTGCAGAAAGTGTAGAAGAAGAATAAAAGAAGATGCAGTAAACAGAAATTGAAATTCAATTATGCAAAAGAGTAAACAAGATCTCAAGGTGAGATTGAAACAGAAGTTCTTAAATTCTTCACCCAAGATCCCAAGCAAGAAATTAAAAGAGTGTTCAAGCAAGAACAGGGAAGAAGAGAGATCAATTCTCCTTCCAAATTCTCTAAGATCCAATATTCAAAAGTAAAAAGCTCAAAAAATGAAAATGACAATTAAAAGGAAAATTCAAAGTAAAGTCTCCAGGTGTCGAAAGGTTTCTAATTACATCAAACTAACTCCTATTTATACACTTTCTATTCTTGGATTTTGGAATTTGGATGGGCTTTTAATTAGGTGAAGAAATGAATTAAGTTGGAGTTTTAATTCAATTTTCAGCCCAATATTTCTCCTCCCAAGGGCAAGCTCAGTTGGAAAAACCAACTGAGCACTCCAATGCCTTGCTTCTCCAATTTTGTGCGTGCATCCCAGCCTTGGCCGTGTCAATTGCACTAGAGCTCAGTTGGAATTTTGAACTGAGCTCTAGGCCGTGTCTCCTTGTGCGCACAAGGCTTGCTTGGTGTGCTTCCTTTATGCGTGTCATGCTTGCTCCTTGGTGCCTTTGGTCCGTGTCAAAATGTGGGGAGAAGGGGATGTAGTGCTCAGTTGGGAAAACCAACTGAGCTTTCCATGTGCAGCGCCTTGTTCTCGTCCTCAATGTCCCAGGTTCGAACCTTGGCCAATGCATCTTGTGTTATTTTCCTTGCAAGCTTGGTGGTGAATGGTTCCAAGTTCGAACCATGGAGGAGGCATTTTGGCCATTTTCTTGTCTTTTTCTTGCAAGGAGCGTTCCTTGCCTCCCCTTGGTCCTTGGTTTGAAACTTGGTGGCTTCCTCCCTTGGAATTTCATCTTGAATTAATTTGGAGAGGTCCCCGATAAAGTTCACTTAGTTAACTGAGCTTTATGCCATTTCCTTGCTTTCTTTAGTGCTCAGTTAACTATTTGAACTTAGCTTTGTACCTTGCCTTCTCCTTTCATTCCCTGTGAGGCTCAGTTCACTTTTCCAACTTAGCCTTCCTTCTTCCTTAACTTTGCCACGCTTTTTCTTCCTTTGGGGCACGCTTTTTGCTTCCTTTGGAATGTCCCTTATGCCACGCTTTTCTTATTTTCTTCTTTCTTCACCTACAAGTAATCAAACCAACCAATCAAAGTATCACCAAATTCACAAGGTTTATAAATCATTAAAATTCAATTAAATTTAGCTTTATCCTCATGATTTAGCATCAAATAAATGGTGGTTGTTTGATTCAAAGAAGTCATGCATTTTCATTCCAAATTACTTACTTAGAATGCAAGAAAGTGCATAAAACCTAATAAAAACAAAGAAAAAGGCTAGTGAAACTAGGATAAGATGACTTGTCATCAGTCATCACAAGCAAAAATGGAAGCAGGAGAAAGAACATGCAGCAGCCGATTGATCCACCAGCTGAAGGTGGAAATTCGAAATGTCGCCGTACCCCCTTGCTCATCTTTGAATGCACCGAGGACGTTGCAAACTTTTAAGTGTGGGGAGGTCGTCCGACCAATTAGCGTTTTTGGGTGACAATATTCTAATCCCAACAGTTTCAAATTTCATTTTTAGGTCTTTTAGAATTTTTAGTTACATTTTCTTATTTTGCATATATATATATATATATATATATATATATATATATATATATATATATATATATATATAAGCTTAGCCAAAATAATGAAATTTTCCAAGAAATTTATCTATACGGCACCCCAATAATGTTAAAAAAAAATTATGTTTTAGAACTTGCTTAAATTATATCTTGTGGAACATGTTTTGAGCTAAGAACACATAAGCATGGGAGTTTTGAGCCTAATTGTCTGGTTACATCATATAACCACTATTTTTCTTCTTGTGTGTATTATTCTCTTCATATGATTGTAATCTTTGATTTGTTTGATTTTTTATGTCCATTATTTTGTGTATGAATGCATTTATATGATTGAGGCCATCATTTCATATAGCTCACTTACCCAAATAGCCTTACCTTTTATCTTCCATTGTTAACCAACTTTGAGCCTATGCTAAACCCATTTGTTCTTAATTTTAGCATATTACAAGCCTTAAAACAAAAAACAATAAACGTTCCTTGTTTGGATCTTTGATTAGCTTAGGCTAGTGAGAGTGTTTATCATTTAATTTTGGGAAAATTGGGAACATTGGTCGGGATAAAAGAGAGTTTTTGTATTTTTATTGAAAAATATTGGGAATTGGGTACATACTCATGCATTAAATGTTTAAACCATATGCATTGGTACCTTTGTATATAATTCAACAAAAAGAAAAAGAGAAAAACAAAAAAAAAATAGAAAAAGAAAAAAAGAAAAGCAATAAAAATGGGACAAAAATGTCCCAAAGTAAAGTAATAATAACAATGCATATGGGTTATGATAAAAAAAATGCATGAGTATGTGAAAAAGTGAAGAATGGGTAGTTAAGTTTGCATTAGAATTGAATAGGTTATTGTAGGTTAGGTGGGAAGCTTAAGTTAATCAAAGATTCAAATTCTAGTTCACTTAACCAAATACAATCCTACCTTGACCCTAGCCCCATTACAACCCATGGATAAGTCATCATGATATTTGTATGCATGCATGGAATAATTATTGATTGTTAGATGAAAAATAAATCTTGGAAAGCATGATTAAGGGAGGATTGAGTGAATCAACCCTATACACTTGAGTGACTAGAGCGAATACACATCCGGTGAGAGTTCGATTGTTCAATTACATGTTTTCACCTATGATCATCTCTTTTCTTGTAAGTTTGTAAACTATTTTTAATAACTCAATTCAGTTGTGGATTTGACTTGGTTGTTAATACCTTTAGCCCTCATGTTCATATATGTATTCTTGAAAATTGATTTATTTTTACCAAGTAGTGCATTCATTTAGATAGATTGCATGTAGACAGATCATTTGTATTGAATAAATGATGATACCCTTTGTCTCTTTCTTGGTTTAGCATGAGGACATGCTTAGTTTAACTGTGGAGAGGTTTGATAAACCCTAATTTTGTGGTTTATCTTGTGTTAAATTCAGGGGATTTTATCAACTTATCTCACATTTATTCAATGAAATAGTATGGTTTTGTGAATCTCTCCTAATTTGTGCTTAAGAGTAAAAACAGGCTTTTTAGGCCTTTAAATTGCCAATTTTAATTCACTTTAATTCCATTCAATGCCTTGATATGTTTATTGAGTGATTTCAGCTTCATAAGGCAAGTATTGGATAGAAGAAGTGAAGAGAAAAGCACGCAAAGTGGAGAATTCATGAAGAAATAAGCAATTGGAGAATTGAAGGCCACGCGCACGCGTCATCTACGCGTACACGTGAGGAAAACATTCATGGCCACACGCATGCATCACCCACGCATACGCGTGAGGAGGAAATTTGCTAGCAATGCACACGCATCACCCACGCGCACGCGTAATGCTGATCACGTGACCTCATTAAAGTGAAAACGCTGGGGGCGATTTCTGAGCTTTCCATACCCAAATCCAACTCATTTCTGAGACTATTTGATATAGAATTCAAGATGGGTCAAAGGGGAAGCAATTAGATTACATTAGGACCATACTTTAGGTAGTTTCTAGAGAGAGAAGCTCCCTCTTCTCTCTAGAATTAGGTTAGAATTAGGTTAAACTCTCTTTAATTTAGGTTTTAATTCCTATTTTCATCTTATTTTCTTTACAATTTCTTGTTCTTATATCTTTGTTCTTCTTAGTTTTCTTGTTAATTTCCCCTTGAGCATTGATAGAGCAAGAATTGTAGGTTAGGAGTTTCATAAAATAGATTTTTCGTTGCAAGTATAGCTCCGAACCAAGAATTGATCCTAATCAAATTTTAAATTCTAAGAATGTCACAATTGAAAACTAATATATAAACCAATATTATTTAACTACTGGGTCGTCTTCCCTAGGAGTTGCAATGAAATGTTCTTATTATTGGTTATGGGGGATTTTTGGGGGTTTTGGTTGAAAGAGGCAAGAAATGTAAATGACAATAAAATAAAAAGACATGCAATGAATTAAATGGAAAGCAAGTAAAGCAATAAATAGGGAATTAAATAGTAAAATGGACTCTTGGTAGGAATTAGGGAATTAGGGCTCTAGCTATGGACAACAAACATGGTAATTGTGTGGAACTAATCCCAATTAGTCAATCCTAACATCGAGAATTAGTCAAAAGGGCATAATTGATCCCAATCCACAAGTCCTTACCAACCCTATTAATGGAAGGCTTAGTGTTAGTGGAAACCAAATCAATTAACAATCCTCACACAATGTGGAATGGACATCCACCACTGAAGTTCACCCAATGACCCAATTTTCCAACCAAGAGTGTGAAAAACTACGCAAAAATCTAACCAAGCATTTTATCAAACACTTGGAAGGCATAAAAAGAAAGCATGATAAAAGAACAATCAATAATAAATGCTACAACTACTAAGCAAAGAAAGTAAAAATAGCAACTCAATTCAACAATAAAAGAGCATAAAACATAAATTGCATTAAATGTAAATTAAAATAACAACAGTGTGCATAATCATAAAAATAACCAAAATGAGAAATTAACAAGATAAACTAAGGAAATTAAGACAATAGAACAAAAAGAAGTAGAAGAAACTAGATGAAAACAAGAATTAAAAAGAGAAATTACAAAGCAATTAAACTAAGAAACCCTAGTTCTAGAGAGAAGGGGGAGCTTCTCTCTCTAGAAAACAACCTACATAATGCTAAACTAACCCTAATTTCCCCCCCCTTCACATGGAATGAGGCCTCCTTTGATATAGCAAGAATCAGCTTCAAAGAGTCCCAAAAATGGGGTCGGAGGCCCAGAAATCGCCCCCAGTGATTTTCATTAATGAGGTCACGTGCTGGCTATGACGCGTACGCCTGGGTCACGCGTATGCGTCATCTAGCATTTTGTTTCCACGCATACGTGTCATGTCACGTGTACACATCGCCTTCGACGATGCACCTCTTCACACATGCGCGTCTATCACGCATGCGCGTCGCTCTAAGCACTCCAAATCCTTGTTTTTCCATGAATTCTCCACTTTGCATACTTTTCTCTTCACTTCTTGCATCCAATACTTGCCTTATAAATCTGAAATCACTCAACAAATACATCAAGGCATCAAATGGAATGAAAGTGGAATAAAATTGATTAATTTAAGCACAAAATAACATGTTTTCACAATTAAGCTCAATTTAGGGAGGAAACACAAAAGTATGCTATTTAGATGAATAAATGTGGGTTTATTTGATGAAATATACTCAAATCAAACCAAAATATATCTTCAAATATGGATTCATCAAGCCTCTTTTATGTTTATGAGCACTCTTGTTACTTTAATTTTCATTTAATGCAATTTATGTTTTATGTTCCTTTATTGTTTAATTGAGTTTTTTTATTGTTTCCTTGCAATTGGGTAGTTGTAGAATTTATATTTCTTGCAATTTAACATTCTTTTCTTTTATGCCTTCCAAGTGTTTGACAAAATTCTTGGTTGGATGTTAGAGTAGTTTTTGAGCATTCTTAGCTTGGAAAGAGAAATTAAGTTCTCATGAGTCATTAATACCCAATTTAGATTGGTGATCTAGAGTTGTTAGTTAATATAATTTCCATTGACTCTCATCTCTTGCTAGTTCTATTAGTAAGTTGATTAGGACTTTTGGATTGAGATTAACTAGTCTTATTTGACTTTCTCTCATGTGAAGATAACATTGTACTTTCTTCCAATGTTGGAGATGACTAAATAGGATTAGCTCTTGTTAATCATTGTATGATAATTAATGACTAGGATAGAAAGCCTATATTTTCTTGCCCCTTTTTACCAATGATGACATGTCATCATGTCATATTTTTCTATGCTTTGTCATACAAGAAATTGATGATTAGTGCTTAAATATTGAATGCTTTTGTGCTTAAATGGTATATTTCTTTGATCTTTTGATTTTATAAATTTTGTAGGAAATAAGTGGAAAAAGAAGCAAAATAGCACAAAATCAGCTCAAAAGAAAAAAAGAAGAATTTTGGAGCACGCTTTGGAACCTTAGGCCACGCTTTTAAAAGCGTGGCCCATGACCATGAAGCCGTAGCATGATGTATATGCATTAATGCCATGCGTTATCATGAATTAAAGCATGCATGCATTTAATTAATAATGCCAATTAAGAATGGATGATTGATGCGGAATTTATAATCCACAGACTAACCGGCAGGTGCACCGGGTCGTACCAAGTAATACCTCAGGTGAGTGAGGGTCGATCCCACGAGGATTGAAGGACTAAGCAACAATGGTTAATTGATTTACATGGTTAGGCAAATAGAAAATAATGTTTGGGTGTTCAAAGAGCATTAAACAATCGTGCAGAAATTAAAATAGTAATAAAGTAGATAAGTTGGGAATAAAATATGGGGAAAGTAGTTAAGGTTTCAGAGTTATCTAATTTTCTGGATTAACTTTTCTTACTAACTATTTTAATCATGTAGGATTTAATTTATGGCAAACTATATGTGACTAGACCCATATTCCTTAGACTTTTCTAGCCTCCTCTAAAATTCATCAACAGCCAATTCCTTGGTCAATTAATTCCAATTAGAGGGTGATGATCAAATTCCAGTTTATATGCCACAAAAACTCTAATTACCCAAAAATAAAAGGATTATATGTCACGTATCCCGTTAAATCCAGATAATTAAAATTTAGGAGAATATGTTTTCAAGCTGTTGCTCAAGTAAAGAGCTTTCCAAAGTTATACAAGAACTCAAATAGAAAGAGGGTCATACTTCCGTTCCACCCAAATTCATAAGATAAAGAGCGAAAACAATTCTTAAATTATAAATTCATACATGAATTAAAATAGAAAAAGCAATAAAATCAATCCGTACAAATAGACAGAGCTCCTAACCTTAACAATGGAGGTTTAGTTGCTCATGGTTCAGAGAATAATAAGGATTGTTAATTGGAATGGAATAATGTTGTGTTAGAAACCCCCTGTTGAAATCCCTTTTTATATCTAATCCTAATTAATTTAAAATCTATCTTCTAAAACTAAAATAATATTTTTTCCTAAAATAATATTTGAATTTAAATTAGAATTAATTAACAAGTCTTCAGTTGATGGGTGGGGACCACACGTTTTGTCCATTCTGCAGCTTCTAATCTGTGTTTTCTGGACTGAAAACTGAGTCAAAACAGCCCAGAAATCGCCCCCAGCATTTTTCTGTGTTTTCTGAACGTGGTGCATGTCACGCGTACGCGTCAGTCACGGGTATGCATCGATGGCCTTTTTTGCGTGTCACGCGTACGCGTCAGTCACGCGCATGCGTCGCCAAAGCTCCAAATCATGCGCACGCGTTAGTCACACGTACGCGTCGCTCCTCGCTGCCATCTTCTTTTGTTCTTGTGCTGCAGAAACTCCATCAAATCCATCAAAATTGCAAAAGACTCAAAGTAGCATCAATATTGGCTAAAATATAGTTAATTCTTAATTAAACTCAACAAATTAAATACAAATTCACTAGGAAAAGATAGGAAAGATGCTCATGCATCACAACACCAAACTTGAATTGTTGCTTGTCCTTAAGCAACCATAACTAATATAGGCTTAGGATGTGAATTTGCATGGGAATGAGAGTTCGATTAAGCTCATGTCTTTTCTTATAGTGGGATTTACAACTGCAATCCTGAATAGTTTTCGCATCTCACTCTCCTTTGAATCAGAAGGATGTCACTGTCATTCGGAATTAGAATCCGGATAATATTATGAATTCTCTGATCTTTTGTAACTCAATTTAATCCTTGAACACAACAAATTTTTTTTCTGGTGCTTTGCACCTTGAGCCTAGCCGTGACTTTAAATGTTTTGTCTCAAGCTTTACTTGACACAGAAACACAACAAGCACTTAACTGGGGAACTCTCTTTTCGCTCTAAATATTATTATTTTTATTAGTATTTAAAAATCCTTATTTTTTTTTTCAGTTACTGCCAGACAGTGGTACTCAAAGCCTTTGGCGTACTCTGCAATTGATCTCGACTCTAAATGTTTTGTCTCAAGGATTACTTGACACAGAAACACCACAAGCATGTGACTAGGGAAACAACTCTTTGAGCTTTTAATCATGTCTGACCTCCCTAGTCATTGATGCTCAGAGCCTTGGACCTTGCTTTTATTTTTCTTTTGCTGTTTCTTTTGCTTCAAGGATTAAACTTTCATTAATTTCAGAGAAATCATAATAATTCTCTAAATTCCCGTTCCTTGTACATCAACATTCTATGATTCAAATTTAAATATGCACTATTCATGTCATGCATTCAGAATCACAGAAAATACCACCACATCTAAGTAAATAAGACTATTCCTCAATATAAACTCACTTTCTCATGCAATACATCACTTCTGTATTTTTTATTTGAATTTCAAGCTCAGTGAGTAATACATGAGACATCTTTTTGGAATTAAAGCAATTAAGAGAAAACTAAACTAGAGCTAGGATTTTAACTAATAAAGGATCATGCAACAAACAAAGCAAAATAGCAGAAATCAGAACATAATATAGTAAAAGCGGGAAGGAATATAGAATGAAAGGAACTCAACCATCTTAGTTATCCTAGCGTTCGTTTTATTCTTCAGGTTGTGCTCTTCCTGTGAAGATGATTCGCCTCCCTTTGGTGCCATAAGAATAAACAGAAAACTTCTAAGCGAAGCGTCAACACCAAACTTAAAGGTTTGCTTGTCCTCAAGCAAAGAAGAATTGAAAACAGAAAGAAACAACTATTATAATGAAAGAAGAAAAAAAGGATAAAAGAACAAGAGAAAATTAGATTTGGGAGAGAGAGAGAAAATTAAAACTGGGCAGCGAACTAGTGTAGTTGTGCGGCGAAGTCGACGTGTACGCGTACAGCACGCGTACGCGTGGGTTGCAAATTTTCTTTATTGACGCGTGAGCGTCAGGCATGCGTCTGCGTGCCCATGATTTGTGTGATTCGTGTGAAGCCAGCCGCGTGCACGCACAACTCTCTGTTCGCGTGGCTTGGGAACCAATAATTTGATTCGACGCGTGCACGTCATGCACGCGGACGCGTGGATGGCCATTTGTGCAGATGACGGGCACGCGTCAGGGATACGTACGCGTGAACATGTTTTGTGCTTCTAGCACACTACCAGCCCCAAGCCAGCACAACTCTCTGCCCAAACACTTATTTACGTCAATGTTTAAGGTCACGCGTACGCGTCGTTGATGCGTACGCGTGGAGTGCCAAAATCATGAATGATGCGCACGTGTGGGGTATGCGTACGTGTGTGCTTGTTTGTGCAAAAGGCATCATTCCTGCGCCACTCCCTCGCAACTCTCTGTTCATTATTATTTTTCACACATACCCATCTGACACGTACGCGTCAGCGACGCTTGCGCGTCGGGTGCTCTCTCTCTTTTTTTTTTGTGTCTGGCTTCTGTTCTAAGATAGCTGCTTGATCTGAAAAACAGTAAAAACTTAGTAAAAATCAAATAAGGAAGAAAACTACTACTACGAAAAATAGCTAAGGATACGAATTTATCAGGTTGCCTCCCGATAAGCGCTTCTTTAACGTCACTAGCTTGACGGTCAGTTCTGCTAATTCAGCAGATGAGTGGACCTCTGGCGATCAATCTGGCCTCCAAGATAATGCTTCAGCCTTTGGCCATTCACTGTAAATTTCCTGTCAGAATTCTCTTCCAGTATTTCCACATGACCATATGGTGAAGCTCTGGTAACCACAAACGATCCTGACCACCGGGACTTCAGCTTCCTGGGAAAGAAGTTGAGCCTTGAATAATATAGAAGCACTCTTTTCCTGGCTCAAAGATTCTGATGGTAATCTTCTTGTCATGCAGTAGCTTGGTTCTCTCCTTATAGAGCTTGGCATTCTCATAAGCTGAATATCTGAATTCATCAAGCTCATTCAACTGAAGCATTCACTTAATTCCTGCAGCTTTTAAATCAAGATTCAGGTACCCGTTTACCCAGTAATCTTTATGCTCCAGCTCAACTGGCATGTGACAGGCTTTGCCATAGACCATCTGATAAGGGGACATGCCAATTGGAGTCTTGTACACTGTCCGGTATGCCCAGAGAGCATCATCAAGCTTCCTAGACCAGTCCTTTCTTGAAACACTGACGGTCTTCTCTAGAATTCTCTTGAGTTCCCTGTTGGAAACTTCAACCTGTCCACTTGTCTGAGGGTGATAGGGGGTTGCCACCTTATGACGGACTCCATATCTTTGCAAAAGATAATCCAACTGTCTATTACAGAAGTGGCTTCTACCATCACTAATGAATGTCCTTGGGACACCAAACTGGCTAAAGATATATCTCTGAAGAAAACTCATTACCACCTTGGCATCATTGGTGGGTAGAGCCATAGCTTCCACCCACTTGGACACATAATCAACTGCCACTAGAATATAGTTGTTTGAATGTGAGGGTGGGAAAGGTCCCATGAAATCAATACCCCACACATCAAACAACTCAACCTCAAGAATCCCCTACTGTGGCATTTCATGGTTGGCAGGGAGATTTGTGGCTTTTTCACATCTGTCACAGTGTTTCACAAAGGCTCTTGAGTCTCTGAAGAGTAGCTTCTTCACTTGTTGCCTACTGTACTCCTTTGGAATAAAATTCATGGCCTTGTAATTTGCAATGTCTACTCAAGCCTATTTCTTCTCTAAGATATTCATTCGTACACAAGAACATGATAAATGTGATGATTATATGACACTCATCACCATTATCACCTATGAACGCGTGCCTGACAACCACTTCCGTTCTACACGCAAACAAGCTTGAATGTTTATCTCTTGGGTTTTTAATCTAAGATTAAAACCTTCATGGTATAGGCTAGAATTATTGGCGGCCATTCCTGAGATCCGGAAAGTCTAAACCTTGTCTGTGGTATTCTGAGTAGGATCTGGGAAGGGATGACTGTGACGAGCTTCAAACTCGCGAGTGTTGGGCGTAGTGACAGACGCAAAAGGATCAATTGATCCTATTCCAACATGATTGAAAACCGACAGTTGATTAGCCATGCGGTGACAGCGCATTTGGACCATTTTCACTGAGAGGACGGATGGTAGCCATTGACAACGGTGATCCCCTAACATAAAGCATGCCATGGAAAGGAGTATGAATGATTGGATGAAAGCAATAGGAAAGCAAAGGTTTAGAAGGAACAAAGCATCTCCATACGCTTATCTGAAATTCCCACCAATGAATTACATAAGTATTTCTATCCTATTTTATGTTTTATTTATCTTTTAATTATCAATTCTCCATAACCATTTGAATCTGCCTGACTGAGATTTACAAGATGATCATAGCTTGCTTCAAGCCGACAATCTCCGTGGGATCGACCCTTACTCACGTAAGGTTTATTACTTGGATGACCCAGTGGACTTGCTGGTTAGTTGAGCAGAGTTGTGAAAAGAGTTGAGATTACGATTGTGCGTACCATGTTTTTGGTGCCGTTTCAGAGATCACAATTTCATGCAGCAGACACCGTTTCAAGACAAGAGATAAATGCTTAAGGCAGGATTTAAAAGAATTACCAAAGACAGAAAAGTCATCCATAAATATCTCAATAAACTTTTCAACCATATCAAAAAAAATTGAAAGCATACACCGCTAAAAAGTTGATGGAGCATTGCAAAGTCCAAAAGGCATTCTTCTATAGGCAAATACTCCAAAGGGGCATGTGAATGCTGTCTTCTCTTGATCTTGAGGGTCTACTGCTGTCTTCTCTTGATCTTGAGGGTCCACTGTAATTTGGTTATATCCAGAATAGTCATCTAGAAAGCAATAAAATGCATGACCAGCTAACCTCTCAAGCATCTGATCAATGAAAGGTAGGGGGAAGTGATCCTTCGTCGTAGTAGTGTTAAGCCTCCTATAATCTATACACATTCTCCATCCTGTAATTGTTTTTGTAGGTATAAGCTCATTCTCTTCATTCTAGATCACTGTCATCCCTCCTTTTTTGGGAACTACCTGCACAGAACTTACCCAAAGACTGTCAAAAATAGGGTAAATAATACCTGCTTCCCATAGTTTCATTACCTCTTTTTGGACCACCTCTTTCATAGTTGGATTGAGTCTCCTTTGTGGTTGCACAACTGGTTTAGCATCATCTTCAAGGAGGATCTTGTGCATGCACTTGGTTGGATTAATCCCCTTCAAGTCACTAATGGTCCACCCAAGAACTGTTTTATGGCTCCTGAGCAATGAAATAAGCACCTCTTCCTCTTCAGGCTTCAGGGAAGAGCTAATAATCACTAGATAGGAATCATCTTTACCCAAGAACACATACTTCAGAGAAGGAGGTAAAGGTTTGAGCTCAAGCTTGGGGGCTTCCTCTTCTTCCTTAGGCGTGTGAACCATAGCCTTCTGGGGTGGTGAATCATCAACTTCCACTAACTCATATTCAGAGATAGGATCCAGAATGTCATCAAGTACCTCAGCTTCCAGTACTTCTTGAACAAGTGGTTCAACAACATCAATTCTCATACACCCTTTAGAATCATTAGGGTGCTTGAGAGCTTCAAAAACATTAAGGACCACCTGTTCTTCATTGACCCTCAGGATTAATTCATCCTTTTGCAAATCAATCAGAGCTCTACCAGTAGCTAAAAAGGGTCTACCAAGAATAATAAATGATTTTACATCCTCTTCCATGTCTAATATAACAAAATTAGTAGGAAAAATAAAGGTCTTACTTACAAGTAAATCCTCAACAACACCCACAGATAATTTAATAGAAAGATCAGCAAGTTGAAGAGAAATACAAGTGGGTTTTACCTCCTCAATTTAAAGCTTTTTCGTTACTGAAAGTGGCATGAGATTGATGCTAGCTCCAAGATCACATAAAGCTCTCTGAATGGTGACATCTCCAATGGTGCAAGGAATCACAAAGCTCCCTGGATCTTGCATTTTCTTAGGAAGTTTATGTTGAATAATAGCACTGCATTCCTTGGTTAACACCACAGTTTCTTGCTCCTTCCAATTCCTCTTATTAGTCAACAATTCTTTCATAAATTTAGCATACATGGGCATTTGCTCAAGAGCCTCTACAAAAGGAATGTTGATCTGTAGCTTCTTGATGACATATAAAAATTTAGAGAACTGCTTTTCTTTGGAAGCCTTCTGAAGTCTCTGTGGATATGGAATTTTTGGCTTGTATTAAGGAGCCTTTGGCAATGTAGGATACTTGTCAAGAGAGTCAGGGAACGGGTTGTCTGCACGCTTTGGAGGGGCGTGCTCCACTTCTCCCTTCTTCTCCTCTGGAGCTTCCTTTTCAACTAGCTCTTCATTGGCCTTGGTCTCAAAGCCAACTACTTTACCACTTCTCAACTAAATAGCCTTGCAATCTTCTCTTGGGTTCATCACTGTATCACCTGGAAATGTACTTGCAGACCTCTCAGGTATTTACTTGCTTAGTTGGCCCATTTGCACTTCTATGTTTCTAATGGTGGCTCTGGTTTCCTGCATAAAACTCCTCATCATCTCCCAATTAGAATCTTCTTGGGACTTAGAGTTTTCCTGCTGAGGTGGTTGTTGCTGCTAAGACTGAAATTGGTGGTTATTGTAATTGTTCTGTTGGAAACCGCCCTAAGAACTATTATTGAAGCTCTGAGGTCTTTGAGTTTGGTCCTTCCATCCAATATTTGGGTGATTCCTCCACCCCTGATTGTATGTCTTAGAATATGGATCATTGTTGGGATTCCTAGGACCACTCTCCATGTAATTTACCTGTTCAGAAGAGGGTTGAGCATAATCATAATTATCATTTTGCACAAAATCACATGCCATGTCATAAGAAACTTCCTGTGGTGGATTTTGGGTGTTGATAGCTGAGACTTGCATGCCACCCATCTGTTGAGTAAGTAAATTTATTTGATGAGACACAAGCTTGTTCTGAGCAAGAAGAGCATTAACAGCTTCTACTTCCAACACGCCTTTCTTCTGAGAGGTCTTAGAGTTCACAGGATTCCTGTTAGAGGAGTATAAATATTGGTTGCTAGCAACCAATTTAATAAGCTCAATAGTCTCTTCTGGTGTCTTCTTCTTGTGCAATGAACCACCTGCAGAATTATCTAAGCACATCTTGGACATTTCACCCAAGACTTCATAAAAGATGTCTAGTTGGGTCCATTTAGAGAACATGTCTAGAGGGTATTGCCTAATCAGTAGCTTGTACCTCTCCCAAGCTTCATAAAGAGTTTCACCATCCCTTTGCCTGAAGGTTTGAACTTCCACCCTAAGCTTAGTCAGCTTCTTTGGTGGGAAAAATTTAGTAAGAAACTCAGGAACAACCTTGTCCCAAGTATTCAAACTCTCCCTGGTTTGGGAATCTAGCCATAGCTTTGCTCCGTCCCTCAAAGCAGACGGGAAGAGCATGAGTTGTACACCTCTGGGTTCACTCCATTTGTCTTCATAGTATCACAAATCTGCAGAAAATTAGAAATAAATTGATTTGGGTCTTCGTGGGGAAGAATATGATACTAGCAGTTTTGTTACACCAAGGTGACCAATTGTGGCTTCAACTTAAAGTTGTTCGTAGTTATAGGAGGCACCACAATGTTTTTTCCATAAAGATCTGCAGTAGGAGCAGAGTAAGAGCCAAGAACTCTCCTTTGTTCTTCATTCCCATTCGGATTTGCCACATTGGCATTAACAGCATTATTGTGATCCATAGTGGATTCTGCAGGCTTGCAAAGTCTTGCTTGTTGTAAACGTTGCCTACAAGTCCTTTCAGGTTCTGGATCAAAGTCTAACAGAGGTTCCTTGTTTCTGTTCCTACGCATAAACAAACAGAATAACAAGAAAAGATGGGATTTTCTATATCAGAGTGCAGAGAAGTCCCAGTGAGGTATCCTGCGTAAAATAATAAAATAGAAATACTAAATAAATAAAATAGAAAAACTTCGAAAATGATAACTAAAATAATAAAAAAATTCGAAAATAAGAAAGGAAAATAAACAAGAAAATTAAAATAAAATTAACTAGGTGACACCAAACTTAATTTCAGAAATTAAGGAAAGAGATTAGTGCTATTTATCTAAAAGAAAATTTCGAAAATACTAAGTAAAGTAAAAAAATTAAAACTAAAACACCTAATCTAAGCAATCAAACAACTGGTAGTTGTTAATCACTATCAATCCCTGGCAACGGCACCAAAAACTTGGTGCGAAATTTATAATCCATAGACTAACCGGCAAGTGCACCAGGTCATACCAAGTAATACCTCAGGTGAGTGAGGGTCGATCCCACGAGGATTGAAGGACTAAGAAATAATGGTTAATTGATTTACTTAGTTAGGCAAACAGAAAATAGTGTTTGGGTGTTCAAAGAGCATTAAACAATCGTGCAGAATTTAAAATAATAAAGTAGATAAGTTGGGAATAAAATATGGAGAAAGCAGTTAAGGTTTCAGAGTTATCTAATTTTCCGGATTAATTTTTCTTACTAACTATTTTAATCATGTAGGATTTAATTTATGGCAAACTATATGTGACTAGACCCTAATTCCTTAGACCTTTCTAGCCTCCTCTAAAATTCATCAACAGCCAATTCATTGGTCAATTAATTCCAATTAGAGGGTGATGATCAAATTCTAGTTTATATGCCACAATAACTCTAATTACCCAAAAATAAAAGGATTATATGTCATGTATCCTGTTAAATCCAGATAATTAAAATTTAGGAGAATATGTTTTCAAGCTGTTGTTCAAGTAAAGAGCTTTTCCAAGTTATACAAGAACTCAAATGGAAAGAGGGTCATACTTCCGTTCTACCCAAATTCATAACATAAAGAGCGAAAACAATTCTTAAATTATAAATCCATACATCAATTAAAATAGAAAAAGCAATAAAATCAATCCATACAAATAGACAGAGCTCCTAACCTTAACAATGGAGGTTTAGTTGCTCATGGTTCAGAGAATAATAAAGATTGTAAATTGGAATGGAATAATGATGTGTTGGAACCCCCCTGTTGGAATCCCTTTTTATATTTAATCCTAATTAATTTAAAATCTATCTTCTAAAACTAAAATAATATCTTTTCCTAAAATAATGTTTGAATTTAAATTAGAATTAATTAACAAGTCTTTAGTTGATGGGTGAGGACCACTCGTTTTGTCCATTATGTAGCTTCTAATTTTTATTTTCTGGACTAAAAACTGAGTCAAGACAGCCCAGAAATTGCCCCCAGTGTTTTCTGCATTTTTTGCATGTGGCGCATGTCACGCATACACGTCAGTCACGCGTACGCGTCGATGGCTGATAAATAACAGAAATAACAGAAAATGTTGGGGGCGATTTCTGGGCTGTTTCTCCCAATTTTCGGCCCAGAAAACACAGATTAGAGGCTATAAAGTGGGGGAATCAATCAACTCATTCATCATTAATTCATTATACACACTTTTTAGGTTTTAGATGTAGTTTTCTAGAGAGAGAGGCTCTCTCCTCTCTCTTAGGTTTTTAGGATTAGGATTTCTTTTAGTTTATGGTTCATTCCTTCTCAATTCCAGGTTCAATGTTCCTCAATTTAGTTTTTTTTCTACTTTTATTTATTCTAATGCTTTCACTTGTTAATTACTTATTTAGCCAAATTGGCTTATGAACTCTTTATGTTAGATTTGAATATTCTATTTAATGCAATTTGAGGTAATTCAGATATATGATTGTTTTCTTCTATTTATGATATAAATAATTTAGATTTTTCCCTCTTTGGTCTGGTTGAGTAATTGGTGACACTTGAGTTATCAAACTCAGCAGTTGTTTGAAAATTGGAAATTGCTTATTGATTTGGATCTCTCTAAAGCTAGTCTTTCCATAGGAGTTGACTAGCACTTGAGGAATCAAATTGATTGGTCCACTTGACTTTCCTTTATAAGGGTTAACTAAGTGGGAGCAATAAACAATTCTCATCACACCTGATAAGGATAACTAGGATGGGATTTCCAGTTCTCATACCACGCCAAGAGTTTTTATAGTTATTAATTTAATTTCCTGCCAATTTATTTTCCTTGTTCCCTATTTCGAAAACCCCAAAAAGATACTTTTTTCCATAACGAATAATAAATTATACTTCCCTGCAATTCCTTGAGAAGACGACCCGAGGTTTAAATACTTCTGTTATAAATTTTATTGGGTTTTGTTACTTGTGACAACCAAATTTTTGTATGAAAGGATTCTCTGTTGCTTTAGAAACTATACTTACAACGCGATTATTCTTATAAAATTCTTTACTAGCAGAAAATCAGTTCATCAAAATGGCGTCGTTGCCAGGGAATTGCAAACGTGTGCCTTATTATTGGTTATTGTAAATATTTTATTTTGCTTGTTTATTTCTTTTTTTATTTTTATTTTTAATTTTTATTAGTTACTATTAGTTCTCACCCCCGTCGCTTTGAGTTTGGTTCTAATGTTGTTGAAAGGAATGGAAGCTATAACAGGAACATACGTCAAGGTCGAAACAATCACAGATGGAAGGAGCCACGAGGATCTGATCAACCCTTTCGGCAACAACACCTTCCAAGATACCATTCTACAATGCATGCCAAGACAATAGTTATGGTGGACCCTTTCGTGACAAACCACCTCCACCAAATTACTATGGTCAAGAACCATTCCGAGGTGCATACCAAGATGATAGATATAGTGGACCTCCTTGTAGTTACCAGCAAGCTCCATCATATGCCAATGAACCATCTCCTCAACATAGCTTCGAACCACCATACTCACAAGTCACCTACAACCATTCACCTCCATGTGACCCTAACCTTTATCCACCCCAGTTCTAACCCAATTACTCCCAAGAACCACCACTTCCATATACACCATGTCCATATCCATTGACCCAAGAATCACAGGCTCGCCTCAAAGAAACAGTAGATCAATTTCATGCAACCCTTCATCAACTGGAGCAAGCGATAAATCAATTAGCTTCCCGACGTTCGCGCACTCAAGGAACTCCCATGGCTGCATGTGGAGAATCTAATGAAGAACGTAGCATGAAGGAGACATTAGAAGCTCCGGTTAGCAGTACAGAGCATGTCTTTGTACTGGAACAAGTGGAGGAAGCCCATATTATCAAGGAAGAAGAATTTGTTGAAGACTTAGGAGACGCTGAACCTCCATGGAAATCAAGAATTGTGGAGACTTCCGGCCAGAAATTTACAATTAATGCTAAGGAGGATAGTGCACAACCCCCAAAGCATGTATCTTATGAAGAACTGGACAAAACAGATCAAGAAGCGAGTTTCCTTGGTAATGATGATCATGAATCAAGCTCTCCTAATGATGATCTTGCATCTGCAATTGAATTCCTCGAGATTGAAGAACCTTTCCCAAGTGAATATGAAGATGATGTGGATGTAGATTTTTCTCGACCTCCAACCTATAACTTGAGTGATGAGGAAGAAATCGAAGACTTTGATCAAGACGTGATTGTAGTTGAAGAGATTTGTCAGGAAATGGAAGAATTCACAGTGGAGTACAAGGAAGTGGAGCTTGAAAGACCACTGGAAACACCTCTCCCAAGGCCATTACCACCCAATACAAACTTCAAGTGGGTAAAATCCTTAGCCTTTATCTTTACCTCTCCACTTGAATATAGTTTGCTTGAAATCGATGGCCAGCTTAGAGCTCTTTATGGCTTTAAGAGTAAGCGGGAGATGGCTAGTAATAGGAGTTGGCACCCAAGGTTCAATACAGTTCCACGCTTCAAATGGAAGTGCAAGGATTGGTATAGAGTTCGATTAAATGGGTCTCGGAAGATGTTTGGGTATCTCAGTGAGAGTTCCAATTACTTATCACCCGGTTGGAACAAAGACGGTCAACAAGAAGACGAGTACAAAAGCAAGGTTTGGAATTTTGGAATTCATTCTGATAATCAACACCACTGGAGCCTGAAAACCTGCTTTAACTTGCTCGAAGGCTTTACGTGCCTAGTTTGGGAGCTCAGAGGTTATTGGAATTGCAAACATTGGTGGAGATTCCTAGATGAGTTCAAGCACAAGCCACCATAATAAGGGACTCACCAAATGTCCAACTTAAGGACTTTAACTAAAAGTGCTAGGTAGGAGACAACCCACCATGGTATATTCTTTCCTTTTTGTTCTTAGTTTTATTTTATTTTATTTTCATTCGTGTTTATTCATAATTTCTTCATAGTCATCTGTATTCTGCATTTTGCATTCTACATACTGCATAAAAAATATTTGCACGCGACGCGCGAGGGTCGTTGACGCGTACGCGTCATGTGTGCATGCGAACCAAAGAAGAAAGAAACAGAGAGTTACGCAGGAGCATGGCTGGAGGCGTGCCTTAGGCACAAACACGCCCACGCGTATGCATCCCTGACGCATACGCCTCGCTTGCAAAATCAGCCACCCACGCGTACGCGTCACCCAGGCGTACGCGTGACCCTACAAATCGGCGTAAAAATGTGTTTAGAAAGAAAGTTGTGATGGTGTGGTGCTGGAATGGTGCTAGGAGCACAAGCAACATCACGCGTGCGCGTCCCTGACGCAAACGCGTCATTTTCCCTCCAGACCATCAATGCGTGCACGTCCCTGATGATTGAATTTTTGACGGTTTAGAATTTCACAAATGAATCTTCGTTGCAAGTATAGTTTCTAAACCAACACTAATCCTTTCATACAAAAATTTTTTTGTCACTAAAACAAACCCCTAAAATCTATAAACCGAAGTATTGAAACCTCGGGTCGTTCTCCCTAGGAATTGCAACAAAGTGTCTTGTTATTGGTTATGAGTTGTATATTTTGGGGTTTTGGATAAGAAACATGAAAAGTAAATGGAAATGAAATTCAAATAACAAAAGGTCCTGGCAGGGTTTGTTGGTCAAGGATCTCTATCCTAATCACTAACCACAACATGAGAATTGGCAAGGATCAACCCCATTAAGTCATCCCCTAACTAATAAAGGAAAGTCAAATGAGCTATGTCAATCCAAGTCCATAAATCCTAGTTCTCCACCAAATCAATTAGTGAGATCTAGCGTTAATGGCTCCCAATCATCAATCACTTGGACATTAGTAACTCAATAGTTCCTAAGTTACCTTCCCAAGCCAAGAGCATTAAAATCTACTCTAAAATCCAACCAAGTATTTCATCAAACACTTGGAAGGCACAAAAGTAAACTCATAAATAAAGGAAGCATTGTAACAAACACATAGAAGGTAATAAAAGTAAACAACATGAATTGCAAGAATTAAAGAGAGATCTAACTAGAATAGCAAGAGATCAACAATAGAAAAGGAAAATAATTATCAAACAACAAAGAACTTACTAATTGCATTGAAGAAGAAATGTAGATCTACAAAAGAAAGTTCACAAGAGAAGAAGAATTCTACAACTACAAGAGAACAATTAAGGAAGG
Organism: Arachis hypogaea; assembly: GCF_003086295.3. Classification (NCBI taxonomy): domain Eukaryota; kingdom Viridiplantae; phylum Streptophyta; class Magnoliopsida; order Fabales; family Fabaceae; genus Arachis; species Arachis hypogaea. The sequence goes on along the minus strand of NC_092048.1, from coordinate 80,046,602 downwards.
AAAAGGAAAATTAGAAGAGAGAGAAAAAAGAAGTAGATTGATGGGATATTTCTGTGGAAAAACGAATTTCTCCAAAACACCCAAACTTAACCGGCAAGTGCACCGGGTCACATCAAGTAATAATAACTCACGGGAGTGAGGTCGATCCCACAGGGATTGAAAGATTGAGCAATTTTAGTTTAGTGGTTGATTTAGTCAAGCGAATCAAGATTTGGTTGAGAGATTTGTGATTTGCAGAATTTAAATTGCATAGAAAGTAAAAGGAATGGGTAATTGGCATGAAATTAAAGAGAACAGGAATTAAAGTGCTGAATCTTAAAGAACAAGAAATTAAATGGCAGAAACTTAGAACGCAAGAAATGTAAATTGCAAAATCTTAAAGTGCAAGAAATGTAAATGGCTTGAATTGAAAAGGGAATGGGGAGTTGGATTTGCAGAAATTAAACAAGAAAATGTAAAATTGCAACAAGCAGAAAAATAGAAGAAGACTTGGATTGAATCGGATCTAAAACACAAAAGTAAATGAGCATGAAAAGCAATAAACAGAGGATGTAAAATTGGAATTCAGATCTCAGGACCCAAGAGACTAGAAAACCAAGTCTAGATCTCAATGCCTTCCTAGATCCAACAAGAACAATTGCAAAAGAAATTGTAAATTGCAAAGAAAGTAGATGAAGAAGCAAGTAACTGAAACTGAAATTCAATTTAGCAGAAAATTAAACAAGCTCCCAAGGTGAGATTGAAACAGAATTTCTTCAATTCTCCACCCAAAATCCAAGACAAGAAAAGTAAAGAGTGCTGGGCAAGAACAAGGAAGAAGAGAGATAAATTCTCCTCCCAAATTCTCTTGAATTAAAACAACAATACTAAGAAATGCAAAAGTGAGCTCTAAGCAAACCGAAAAGAAAACTATTCTGAAAAACTAAAAGGGAAGCTCCCTAAAAACTTAAATCCTATGCTATTTATACACTTTCTTCAAATGGTCTTCAAGCCTTCAATTGGGCCTTTGCTCTTGATGAAATTGGGTTGATAGAGGCCTTGGTTGATTGCTCTTGGAGTTTGGAGAAGAACCAAATTGAACCGGGTTGGAATCATGAAAGCTTGAGTAAAAGTTGGAGTAAAAGTTAGGGGCTAACTTTTGCTCCAACTTTTCACATCAGCACCCTTCCTTGCTGATACCAACGTTGGGGCAAAAGTTAGGGGTCTAACTTTTGCTCCAACGTTGGCCTCCCCTTGTTTATTCATGGCGCCAACGTTAGCCAAAAAGTTAGGGGCTAACGTTGGCGCAAACTTTTGCTAGTCTAGGGAGTGTTTTTCATGCGCCAACGTTAGCCAAAAAGTTAGGGGCTAACGTTGGCGCAAACTTTTGCTCATCCAGGGAGTGTTTTTCATGCCAAAAGTTAGCCAAAAAGTTAGGGGCTAACTTTTGCTCCAGCTTTTGCCCAAAAGTTAGCCAAAAAGTTTGAGGCTAACTTTTGGTCCAGCTTTTTGCTTCCTGGTTCATTTTCAATTAATCCAAAAGTTTGAGCTAAAGTTTGAGGCAAACTTTTGCTCAAACTTTTTGTCCTCTCTTCCTCCTAGCCATTCCTCCTTGCTTCAACCTTTCTCCAAGCTTTCTTCACCTATCATTAATCAACCAAACACATCAAAGCTATGCTCAAAATCATGAGATATTCATTCTTTCATAATATGTGACAATTATAGCATAAAACCTCATGAAATAGCATGAATTCACACATGGTTGATTAAATCAAAGGAAACATGAAAATCTACCCAATTGGCTTGCTTATGGCTCAAGAAAGTGCATAATTCAGTTGAAAACAAAAGAAAAAGGCTAGTGAAACTATGAGTTGTGTGTTTTTCTGTAATTTCAGGTATTTTTCTGGCTGAAATTGAAGAAGCTGAGTAAAAAACTGATTCAGGCTGAAAAAGGACTGCTGATGCTGTTGGATTTTCTGGAGCTACAGAACTCAAAGTGGATTTTCTGGAGCTACAGAACTCGAAATGGCATGCTTCCAATTGCGTTGGAAAGTAGACATCCAGGGCTTTCCAGCAATATATAATAGTCCATACTTTGCACAAGGATAGACGATGTAAACTGGCATTCAACGCCAGTTCTCTGCCCAATTCTGGCGTCCAGCGCCAGAAAAGGATCAAAAGCTGGAGTTGAACGCCCAAACTGGCACAAAAACTGGCGTTCAACTCCACAAATGGCCTCTACACGTGGATTGCTTAATTCTCAGCCCCAGCACACACCAAGTGGGCCCCAGAAGTGGATCTCTGCATCATCCATCATAGTTTACTCATTTGTTGTAAACCTAGGCTATTAGTTTAGTATTTAAACAACTTTTAGAGACTTATTTTGTATCTCATGACATTTTAGATCTGAACTTTGTATTCTTTGATGGCATGAGTCTCTAAACTCCATTGTTGGGGGTGAGGAGCTCTGCTGTGTCTCGATGAAGTAATGCAAGTATTTCTGTTTTCCATTCAAACACGCTTGTTCCTATCTAAGATGTTCATTCGTGCTTAACTGTGATGAAGGTGATGATCCGTGACATTCATCACCTTCGTCAAACCATGAACGTGTGCCTGACAACCACCTCCGTTTTATATCCGATTGAATGAGTGTCTCTTAGATTCCTTAATCAGAATCTCTGTGGTATAAGCTAGAACTGATGGCGGCATTCATGAGAATCCGGAAAGTCTAAACCTTGTCTGTGGTATTCCGAGTAGGTTTCAATGATCGAATGACTGTGACGAGCTTCAAACTCGCGAGTGCTGGGCGTTAGTGACAGACGCAAAAGGATGAAGAATCCTATTCCAGTATGATCGAGAACCGACAGATGATTAGCCGTGCTGTGACAGAGCATGTGAGCATATTCTTCACTGAGAGGATGGGATGTAGCCATTGACGACGGTGATCCCCTACATACAGCTTGCCATAGGAGGACGTGCGTTCGTGAACAAGAAGACAGAGGAAAGCAGAGATTCAGAAGACAAAGCATCTCCAAAACTCCAACATATTCTCCATTACTGCATAACAAGTAACCTTTAATCCATGCTCTCTTGTTTATTCGCAACTCAACTGATAAACATAATTGACTTCCTGACTAAGATTTACAAGATAACCATAGATTGCTTCAAATCAACAATCTCCGTGGGATTCGACCCTTACTCACGTGAGATATTACTTGGACGACCCAGTGCACTTGTTGGTCAGTGGTATGAGTTGTGAAAAGTGTGATTCACAATTTGTGCACCACAAACCAATTTTGAGCCTATTTCACCCCTTTGTTCTTTGCTTTAGCACATCATTAATTCTAAGCGGAAAACAATAATGTCCTTAATTTGAATCCTTGGTTAGCTTAGACTAGTGACAGTGCTCACGAATTTAGTGTGGGGAAATTGGGTTTGCCAATATTTGGTTTGAGAATTGGGTGTTGTGTATTCTTGAGAAAGTATGAACAAGAATGTTAAGAATATGTTTATGCATTCAATATCTTAATCATATGCATTGAAAAAAAAGAAAAAAAATATTTATTAAGAAAAATAAAAAAAAGAGAGAAAAAGTGTAAATAATAAAAGGGGACAAAATGCCTCAAAGTAAATGGTGAAAGCAATGCATATGAGTTGTACTCAAATTTGGATGCATGAATATGTGGAAAACATAATTAATGGGTAGTTAGGCTTTATATTATGATTACATGGATTGTCTTAAGTTAGGTGGGAAAAGTTTAGGTTAATTAAGGATTCAGATTTTAGTCCACTTGGCCAAATTCAATCCTACCTTGACCCTAACCCCATTACAACCCTTAAAAGACCTATTGATATGTGTATCTGTGCATTAATTCTTTGTTGATTGGTAGAAGAAAAGAAAGCCTTAGAAAGCAAGGTTAGTAGATAATTGAGAGAGTCGAACCTTAAACACTTGAGTGATTAGAGTGTATACACTTCCGATGAGGGTTCGATGCTCGATTCTTTGTTCTCGGCTTTCATGAGCTATCTTCTTCTTGCAAGTCTATTTGTACTTCTTTTTTATGATTTGAATTAGTGAAATCTAGTTTTATTTACTTTTCACCAAGTAGGAAAAAGCATTTTGCATTTAGCTGCATTTACACAGATAGGCTGCATTTCATACATTCTACCATTCCTCTTCACTCTTTTAGTTCTCTTGAGCTTAGCATGATGACATGCTAATGTTTAAGTGTGGGGAGGTTGATAAACCCCATTTTTAGGGTTTATCCTGTGCTTAATCTAGTGAATTTTATCTATTATTCTCACACTTATTCATACAATTCGCATGTTTTACGTTTTCCTTCCTGATTTTGTGCTATGATTGAAAACATGCTTCTTTGGCCTTAAATTTCTTATGTTTAAACCTCTCTTATTACCATTCGATGCCTTGATATGTGTGTTAAGTGTTTCAGGCTTTATAGGGCAGGAATGGCTTAGAGAATGGAGAGGAAGCTTGCAAAAATGGAAGGAACACAAGAAACCAAGGAGATAACCAGCAAGCACCAATGCGCACGCATGGCTCACGCGAGCACGCGGAATGGAGAAAATTGCAGCGACGCAAACGTGTGACTGACGCATACCTGTGGATTGGAGTCTGCACAAAAGACGCGCACGTGTGGACAACGCGTACGTGTGACAAGGATATTCGCCAAATGACGCGCACGCATGACTGACGCGTACGCGTGACCTGCGCGATCTGCAGAAATAATAGAAAACGCTGGGGGCAATTTCTGGGCTATTTCTGGCCTAGTTTTCGGCCTAGAAAACACAGATTAGAGGCTATAAAGTGGGGGAATCAATCAATTCATTCATCATTAATTCATTATACACAATTTTTAGGTTTTAGATGTAGTTTTCTAAAGAGAGAGGAGAGAGCCTCTCTCTTAGGTTTTTAGGATTAAGATTTCTCTTAGTTTATGGTTCATTCCTTCTCAATTCCAGGTTCAATGTTCCTCAATTTAGTTTTTTTTCTACTTTTATTTATTCTAATGCTTTCACTTGTTAATTACTTATTTAGCCAAATTGGCTTATGAACTCTTCATGTTAGATTTGAATATTCTATTTAATGTAATTTGAGGTAATTCAGATTTATGATTGTTTTCTTCTATTTATGATATAAATAATTTAGATTTTTCCCCCTTTGCTCTGGTTGAGTAATTGGTGACACTTGAGTTATCAAACTCAGCAGTTGATTGAAAATTGGAAATTGCTGATTGATTTGGATCTCTCTAAAGCTAGTCTTTCCATAAGAGTTGACTAGGACTTCAGGAATCAAATTGATTGGTCCACTTGACATTCCTTTATTTAGTAAGGGTTAACTAAGTGGGAGCAATAAACAATTCTCATCACACCTGATAAGGATAACTAGGATGGGATTTCCAGTTCTCATACCTTGCCAAGTGTTTTTATAGTTATTAATTAAATTTCCTGCCAATTTATTTTCCTTGTTCCCTATTTAGAAAACCCCAAAAAGATACTTTTTCTATAACCAATAATAAATCATAATTCCCTACAATTCTTTGAGAAGACGACCCGTGGTTTAAATACTTCGGTTATAAATTTTATTGGGTTTTGTTACTTGTGACAACCAAACTTTTGTATGAAAGGATTCTCTTTTAGTTTAGAAACTATTCTTACAATGCGATTTTTCTTATAAAATTCTTTACTAGCAGAAAATTAGTTTGTCAATGGCCTTTTTCACGTGTCACGCGTACGCGTCAGTCACGCGCATGAGTTGGCATGGAAAGCTCCAAATCACGTGCATGCGTCAGTCACGTGTATGCGTTGTTCCTCGCTACCATCTCCTTTGGTTCTTGTGCTGTAGAAACTCCATCAAATCCAGCCGAATGCTACCTAAAATAAACAAAATTACAAAAGACTCAAAGTAGCATCCATATTGGCTAAAATATAATTAATTCTTAATTAAACTCAACAAATTAAATGCAAATTCACTAGAAAAAGATAGGAAAGATGCTCAGGCATCAATGATCTGAATAAACGCTACAATGGCTTATTCATACTAGTATCATTGGCTTATTCATTAAATGAATGAATGCCACGGCCAATGAAATCATGCATGCACGAAGCATTTAATCATTAATGCTAAGTGAGAATGAATGCAATGAATACAGCATTATTAATTAAACCAATGAAAGCATGCATGAAATTTCTTTAGTAATGCCCAATTGGAAGTCCAGTGTTGAAAGGAATGAACGTTAGCGTTCACTTGTGTGAACTTTTGTGTGACACTGGCCCATGAGAGGAATGAAGCACCAAGCAACACACCAAGGACCGTTCGAAAAACTGAACGCCACGTTCAAAACTATGAACGTTTTCGTGACATTTTTGGCTTGGGAGCAGGGAAGGAAGGCCAGCGCTCAACCAAGGGAGTGCTACAAGAAAACACTCAACCAGTGGAGCACTTAACAAGGCATAGCGTTCGAAACTTTGAACGCAGCGTTCACTATTTTGAACGTTTGCGAACCAAGGAGGGCCACCCACAAAGAACAGCGTTCAATAAGTGAACTGAGCGTTCACTTAGTGAACGCTAGGCACCAAATGCCCACCAAAGTGGCACACTAAGAAAGTGAATTGGGAATTCACTAAAGTGAATTGAGCGCTCCACTGGAGCTGCACCAAGCCACTCTAACCCACACCATCAGGTGCCAATCTGGATCCACTTATTCAAGGGCAAATCCAAGTCAACCCATTTCATTGAAGCCCCAAAGCAAGCAAAGCCCATTGACATGACTCAAAGGCACAATAAACAATTAGATTAGGAATTTTATTTAAATTTTAATTTGTTTTCAATTTCATTTTCATTTTTCATTTTTGTAAAAGCCTATAAAAATCCATCTGTTCCATTTTAGAAAGGAGGCTGGCTCTGCTTGAGAGCAATAGGAGTAGGAGTAGAATAGAGAGCTCTTTGTTTAGATTTTCCTTTTTGAACTTGAGAATTGAAAATCAGATCTGTGTTTTCTTTTCTTTCTGTTTTATTTTCTTTCCTCTGCAATTTTCTTCCTGTTTTGATCGAGAGAGCAATTGAGCTCTTGACTTTCTTTCTGCTTTTGCTATTTCATTGAAATTGTTAATTTCTCTTTGAGATTTCAGAATTGATCTAAGTCTTCTAGCTGATTTACTCTTCTGCACTTCTACTTTTCTGCATTTTTTACATTTCTATTCTTGATTCAATTTAATTTACTTTTTCTGCAAGTTTAAGATTCTGTTAATTATTCTGAGTTCTAATTTACTGCTTCCATTTAATTTTCCAGCACCCAGCCTCATTTACATATTGCTGCAATTTATTTTTCTTGCTCTTTAAGCTTTTGTCTAATCTACATTCTGCTGATTTACATTTACTGCAATTTACATTCCTTGTTCTTTAAATTTTACTGCAATTTACTTTCTGTACTTTATAATTCCTACAATTTAATTTCTGTTGCTTCAATTTCCTCCAATTCACCAATGTTAGCTTGACTAGACTAATCACTCACTAAAGTTTCTTGATCCATCAATCCCTGTGCGATCGACCTCACTCTTGTGAGTTATTACTACTTGATGCGACCCGGTACACTTGCCGGTGAGTTTGTGTGGAAATCTAATTTCCACCCATCAACCAACCCAACCTCTTGGATACCATAACCAATAATATGCATACCTCACTATAATTCCTTTAGAAGACAACCCGGGACTAATACTCTCGGTTATTTTTATTGGGTTCGACTTGTGACAACCAAAAATAAACTTTGATTGAACATTACTTGTCGGTTTGGAACTATACTTGCAACAAAGTTATTTCCTCTAACCGAGAAGAAATTTTTAACCGACGATAATTGCTCTTTCAATCATCCTAAAAGGAAGATACCTGAGCCTCTTCAGACACAAGAGATCCCTCAAATTGAATGTTGGACCCATCTGGAAGCATCTGTTGCAGAATTGCAAACCACCTTAGATCAATTAAAAGAGGAGCAAAAAGACCAGAGTAGCATGCTTTGCAAATTGGTCAGAGAATAAGAGAAGCAGGGGTGTGAGCTAGAAGAACTGAAGCGTCAGAAATTATCCCCTGAAGAGCCTAACGCCTCCCATGATTAAGGTGGTTGAGTTCCACCTCCCTATTCCTGTGCCTTTTCTAATTCCTATTTCTTATGTTCAGATTTACATGATCACTAGTAGCATTTAAGCTTTTATTTAAGTTTTTGTCTTTTAATTTTAGAATTGCATGAACATTATTAGGATTTAAGTTTTTATTTTTCAATTAGCTATAAAATGTTCCTCTTATTATCTCATTGAACATCAATAAAATTTTTATTTTTTTTAAAAGCAGTAAAGGTAAATAAATTTCGAGTTATATATTAAGAATAGTTCAATTATTTGATGTGGTGGCATTGCTTTACTTTCTGAATGCCTGAATGAATAGTATATATTTGATGTTGGAGTTAAGAATGTTGGCTTTTGAAAGAATGATGAAAAAGAAAAGTATTATTGGTAATCTGAAAAATCCAAAAAATTGATTCTTGAAGCAAGAAAAAGCAGCAAAAAGAAAGAAAAAGAGAAAGAAAATGGAAAAAAAAAGAAAAAGAGCAGAAAAAAAAGAAAAAGAAAAAAGCCAATAGCTTTTTATACCAAAATGCAAGAGCAAGGATCCAAGGCTTTGAGCATCAATGGTTAGGAGGGCGTAAAAGAGACAAAATCTTGGCCTAAACAGTTCAAATGAGCTGCTTCCCTAACAATATGCTTGTGGTGTGAAGGTGTCAAGTGAAAAGCTTGAGACTGAGCAGTTAAAGTCGTGATCCAAAGTAAAGAGTATGCTTAAGAACTCTGGACACCACTGGCTAGGGATTCTAGCAAAGCTGAATCAGAATACTAAAGGGTTCACCCAGTTAAGTGTCTGTGGCGTTTATGTATCCGGTGGTAATACTGGAAAATAAAGCGCTTAGGGTCACGGCCAAGACTCAAAAGAAGCTGTGTTCAAGAATAAAAATGAACTAAACTTGGAGAATCAAAAGTATCATCTGGATTCTGAGTTCCTAAAGATGCCAAATATTCTAAGCTCCAAAGGAAAGTGAGATGCCAAAACTATTCAGAAGCAGAAAGCTACTAGTCCCGCTCATCTAATTGAAACTGAGCTTCATTGAAAAGTCTGAGATTTAGTGTATCTTTCTCATCCTTTTAATTGTACTTTGTTTTTGGTTGCTTGGGGACAAGCAACAGTTTAAGTTTGGTGTTCTGATGAGCGGATATTTTGTACGCTTTTTGGCATCATTTTCAGATAGTTTTTATTATATTTTCTTAGGTTTTAGTGAAAAATTCATACTTTTTTATTCTACTTTGAGTTTGTGTGTTTTATGATAACTTCAGGTATTTTCTAACTGAAATTGAGGAGTTTTGGCAAAGTTTGATTCAAAGACAGAGAAAGGATTACAGATACTGTCAAGATCTGGCCTCTATGCACACGAAGGAGCATTTCTGGAGCTATAGAAGTCCAAATGGCATGCTCTCAACGGCAATGAAAAGCTAACATCCAGGGCGTTCCAGAAACACATAATAGTCCATACTTTGCTTTGGAAATGATGGCCCAAAACTAGAATTCAAAGCCAGCCACCAGCCCCAATCTTGGCGTCCAACGCCCAGAAGGGAGTAGCTAGCGTCCAATTCCCATTCAGCAGTCCAAAGCTGACATTGGACACCCAAAAGGGAGCACTAGCTCGTGGCTTCACTGAAGCTCAACCCAAACACTCACCAAGTGGGCCCATAAAGTGGATTTTTGCACTACAAGACTAGTTTATCTTATTTCTGTAATTCTTAGTTAGCAGATTAGTATATATAGGAGGAGATCACCCTTGTTTAGGATCTTCTTCTTCCCCCACTTTATTCTTGAACATCATATTGTACAATTTGAGTGATGAGTCCATATTTTCCGATGTATTTTGGCTTGATTTGAATGGATTCTAGCACATGAACTCACACTTAAGCACCAAAATAGCATACTTTTGTGTTTGATCCCTAATTTGATTCTAAATGTGAAAACATGCATTTTAATGCTTAGATTAGTGATTTTTAATTCCACTTTTATGTCATTCGATGCCGTGATATGGTTTGTGAGTGATTTCAGGCCTTAGAGGCAAGAATGGATGGCCAAAAGTGGAAGAAAGCATGTACAAGAGAGAAAACATGAAGAAAACAAGGAATAGCACACACAGCGAAGTGTGTGTGCGCACAGCCCCGCGTGTGTGTGCACAAGCGAGAAATTCCATGTGTGCGTACGCACAAATACCTGTGCGTACGCGCAGGTCAATTTTCAGCCGAGTGTGCGGACGCACACGTCTGTGCATCTGCACAGGTCCTTGCACGTGATTGCATTAATGAAATATGTGCTGCGCGAATTTGGAGGCCCTTGGCTCACTTTTGGAAGGCTGAAATATTGTTTTGGAGTGCTATATAAAGGAGAATTCAACACTTATCAAAGTGGGACATTGAAGCACAATTTTATAAGTTTTTCATAGTTAATTAGGAGTAGGAGTAGTGTAGAGTAGAGAGCTCTCCTAGGGTTTATGTACTTTCCATGTAGCATTTTATAGCAAGCTTTGATTTTGGATTTTTACTTCTTCAATTGTAAGTACTCTAAATTTCCTCTTTAATTACATTGTCTTTACTTTCATTTCCTTTTGGTTCAAGTTACTTGTTCATATTTGCAATTTTGTGTTTCTTAAAGTTTTGATCAATGAATTTTATATTTCATGCTTCCTTTATGTTTTATTGCTTGTTTATGTTTGATTTTGTTGATAGTTAGTTATAGCTTTCCACTTTGCTTTGCAATTTTCCATGTTTTACTTTTATACATACAAGGTGTTTGTGAAAATGCCAACTCTAGATTTTGAGTCGATTTTCCCACCTTGGCTTGTGGTTTGAGTTCCTAGGATACTAGAGTCATAATGTCCGACATTTAGTGGTAATTCTTGGGTAGTTAGTTGACTCTGGTTTCCATTGACGCTAGCCTTTTATCAACTAGTTTGGTAAGTTGGTTAGGACTTATGGATTAAGGTCAATTATGCTTGCTTGACTTACTCCTCGATGATTGGGGTTGACTAGGCGAGATTGACTCATCATAATTACCATAGTTGTGGTTATGGCGATGATAGGATTCCTTGGATCCTCATTCCCAAGTCAAGGCTCTTTATTGCATTTATAGCATTTTCACTAAGTTTTGATCTTGTCTTCTCTTTACTTGCATTAATTCTAATTTTGGTCATTCCTTAGTTCTTTTATTGCTTAGTTCTTTTAATCTTTTGTTCTTTGATTATAAAACCCTTTTGCCCCCTCTACAACCGAAAGCATAACATTTCATTTGCATTCCTAGGGAGAACGACCTGAGGTTTCATTACTCTTGGTTATTTGATTTGAATTTAAATATTTGATTGATGTTTAATTGTCGGGTTTGGACTATACTTGCAATGGACAAATTCTACATTTAGTGTGAAAATCCAAACCTGTGCATTTGGGCATCGTCAAATTTGGCGCCGTTGCCGGGGAATGCAATTGGTGTTATATCTTTTGGTTGTTGTGAATATGTTAATAGTGTAAATAGCTCTTTTTGGTTGTTTCGTTGCTTTTCCTAGTAGGATTTTGTTTATATTTTCTTGATGACTTTTTCACACCATCACCACAATGCACCCCAATGGAACCCAAACACTTACCTTTATAGTCACCAATCTTACACACCATCCCCTCACTACATACAAAACCAAAGCCCTTACCCTCATGAGTTTAATTGTCAACCTTCATCACCTCAATCTTTGTCTTCATATATGGATCAAGCCACACAAGAAGTACTTTTCATGCTCATTCAAGAACAACAAGTGTTTCGGAAGAAGCAAGAGCAAGTTATGTCTACCTTAGCAAAAGCATTAGATCATTTAGCTTCATTGCGTTCATGCCACAAGCAAGAAGTTCTAGTGGATGAATGCGTGGGACCAAGTGAAAAGTTTGGAGTGAAAGAAGAATTGCAAAATCAAGAAGAAGACATCAAGTCACAACACGAAGTGCAAAAGGAGATAATTGAAGAGTGGGTAGGAATTTATCAAGAGGATTCCATCATTCAAGATTTTTTGTCCAACTTAGGCAATTCCTTCTATGACATTCATGAACCTCCATTATTAGATTTGGAAGGAGATGTTGATGTGGACTTCACACAACCTCCGATTTATGACTTGAGTGATGATGAAGAAGATTCAAAAGAGGTTAAGGAAGATTGTAGTTGCCAAGAAATGAAAGCATTTGTGCAAGAACGAATTGAGCGGGTGAAGACTTCTCTAACAAGATTTCTAGACCCACATCAATATGCCGTTTTAGAAACGGATGGTCAACATCGAACCTTTCTTGGAGTAGTGGATGGTGAAGAGAAGAATGTTAATTGACAAGGAAACAGAATGTTCATCAAAAGAGCCAACTTAACATTTGGAGCTCAGTTTTGGTTCAAGAGTCAATGTAGTGGATTCCAGGGAGTGAACGAGCATGTCAATGGTGATAGAGGAACCCAAGTATGGGATCTAGGCATTAATTTCAAGAATCAATACTTAAGGATCCTAGTTGCTAGCTTGAAGTCTTTTAAGAGTTTGACGCAATTCATTTGGGACCCCGAAGGTCGAACAATAGCAACCTTGGTTGGAGATTCAAGGAGGAGTGGAAGCCCCAAACAAGGATCTCCTCACCAAGTCCAACTTAGGACTATAAACCAAAGTGCTAGGTGGGAGACACACCACCATGGTAATATCCTTCTAACTTTCTCTCTTTTGCCTTTCATTTCATGAATAATTGGTTATTTTGCTTGGTAATGGTTTTATTTTGATGTTTGTTAAGTAATTTTAGTGAAATAATGTGTTTTTGGGAGTTTTTGAGATATTTTGGGACTTGAAACCTATTTTGGATGCCAAGATTGATGCCTTAGAGGCATAATTTTCGTTGCAGGAACAGAGACCTGTGCGTCCGCACAGCAATGTGCGCTCGCACACCCCTCAACACTCCCTCTGTTCCCAGCACGCGCACAGCTTGTGCATGGGAACACTACCCCTTTCTCTCTTTCTGTGCGTCCGCACATCTCTTCTTAAAAAAAAATAAACACCTGTGCGACCGCATAGCACCTATGCGCCCGCACAGACCTTAGCGACCCCCCTGGTCGCAGCGCACGCACAGGTTGTGCGTGTGAACCCAACCCTTTTTCTTCTTCTGTGCGAGCACACACCTTCTTGTGCGCCCGCACATGCTGCGATTCACCTTCTGTCCGTAGCGTTCGTATGACCTTGTGCGCGCACATACCTGATAAACCCTGTTTTTAGGGTTTATCTTGTATTGAATTTAGAGCATTTTGATAACCTTTTCTCACATATTTTCAATGAAATAGCATGATTTTGTGATTGTCTCCTCATTTGTGCTTAGATGTGAAAACATGCTTTTTAGACCCTTAAATTGATAATTTTAATCTTCGTTTGATTCCACTAGGTGCCCTGATGTATTTGCTAGTGATTTCAGATTGAAAAGGGCTAGGAAAGGATCAAAGGAGTGAAAGGAAAGCATACAAAGTGGAGAAATCATGAAAAGCCAAAGATTTGGAGAAACCCCATGGATGCGCGCACACTATGCGCCTACGCGCGGATTGTGAAATGCTCCAGGGACGCATACGTGCGCTGTGCGCGTATGCGCCGAAGGCCGCACGTGATTTTTAAAGAACTTAAAAGAAACCAAGTATTGAAGGGGAAGGCATCAATCCATCAATAGAGATTTTTTACACACTTTAGATCTAGTTTTAGTTAGTTTTAGAGAGAGAAGCTCTCACTTCTCGCTAGGATTAGGATTAAGATTAGGTTTAGGGTAATAATCTTAAATCTAAATTTCAATTCATGCTTCCATCTACTTTTGCTTCTCAATTTTTTGTTGTTACATTCTTCATGGCCAATAACAAGAACACTACCCTACAATTCCTTTGAGAGACGACCTGAGGTTCCAATACTTCGGTTTATAAATTTAGGGGTTTGTACTTGTGACAAACAATCTTTTGTATGAAAGGATTATTTGTTGGTTTAGAAACTATACTTGCAACAAGGATTCATTTGTGAAATTCTAAACCGTCAAAGATCCGATCATCAAAAATGGTGCCGTTGCCGGGGAGTTGCAATGGTGTTATGTTATTAGTTATTGTATACATGTGAATATTGTGAATATGTTAGTCTTTTGCTTGTTTTCTAGCTCTTGTTAGTTTTATTTTGTTTTTCCACTATGAATTCTCACTTTGGCTATGAGTTTGGTTCTCACTATGTTGTAGGAAACGTGGACTTTAACGACAATATGTACCAAGGATGGAACACTTCAAGATGGGAGGAGCCTCAAGGAATTGATCACTCCTATTGGCAACAACCTCCGGATACTTATAGGTATAATTCACATCCTAGTACATGTCAATTCAATGGCTATGGTGACCCTTTTTGTGATAATCAAGTACCACCACCATATGCTTATGAATCTTATCCTCAACAGCTCACAAACCCATTTTTACCAAGCACCTTCTTGTGACCCACATCCATTGTATGACCAATCACCCATACCATATTCTTATGACCATTATGAGCAAGAACCTTTAGAACCACCATAACCCTATCATGATTACTACCAAGAACCACCTCAATACACACCATCTCCATGCCCTTACTATGAAGAACCGCCTTTCCACTATGAGCCCTCTCTCCAAAATAATGAACCTTCCTATCCACCCCAAGCCCCACTAGATGACTCTCTCACCTTGCTACTTCAAGGCCAAGCGAATATGCAAAGGAACACCCTAGAGTTTGTGACTAATTTGGCTAAGGTAGTGCATACTTTAGCATACCAATGTTTGAATACTCAAGGTGTTTCCATGGCCACATGTGAGAAATCAAAAGATGAGCAAAGCATGAAAGTGAGATTGGAAAATCCGGTGGAGAAGAAGGAAGAGTCAAGCTTTGTATTGGAGCAATTGAAGACGCCTAGGGTCATTGAAGAAATAGAAGAAGTGGTTGAAGATCTAGGAGATGCGGAACCACCATGGAAGTCTCAACAACCTCTGGAGCATATAAAGACTGAAGAATATGAGAAGGTTGATCAAGAGATGGACTCAATCATCAATGATTTCTTATCAATAATTGAATCCTCTCCCATGGGGCGTGAAATTGAAGCTATAAAAGACAACTCAACACCAAATGATGTTGGTGATCTCATTGAAGACTCTTCCATCAAATGTGAAGTTGATATGGAAATAGATTTCACACAACCTCCCAAGTTTGACTTGATTGATGATGAGGAGGAATTAGAAGAAGTCAACAAGCAAGAAGAAGATGAAAGAAGTTGTCAAGAGGTGGAAATACCCAAAGAAGAGCATAAGGAAGTCGACCTTGCATTGTCTAAGTGTGGGGAGGTTTTGCTCCCTAAGTCACCATCCAACACGACATTCATGTGGGTAAAACTCTTACCCTTAAGCTTTACTTTCTCACTTGAATATGGCTTGATTGAAACGGATGGACAACTTAGAGCTCTTTGTAGAACAAAGGGTAAAAAAGAGTTGTGTAGTGGTTGGAAGTTTGGAATTAGGCTCATTGAGGTCAAAGCTTCAAAGCATAGGGATCATGATTGGACGAATGCTACCTTACATGGGTCTATGAAGAAGACTTGGTGTGCTAGAGAGAATTCTATTTGTCAACCATCCGAACGGAACACTCATGAAGACCAACAAGAAGACGGGTGCGAAAATAAGATATGGGATCCTGGTTCGAAGCACAAAGACCAACTATGGGAGCTCGTATCTTCGGTGGAATTCCATCCAAACTTGGTGAAGATGGTTGGAACTTCTGTCAACCATTTTAGGAGCAAAGATCCTTGGAGATTCAAGGATGAGTATAAGCATAAGCCACCATAACAAAGAAGCTTCCCAAATGTCCAACTTAAGGACTTAAACTAAAAGTACTAGGTGGGAGACACCCCACCATGGTAAACTCTTTCCACCTACTTGCATTTTTTGATTAATAATTGAATTGAGTTACCATTGTAGATAGCTTTCTTTCCATATATTTGCTTCAATAAATTCGTTGTAGGTTGCTTGTAGAGCAAGTCTCCCTTGCTTATATTTGAAAATTCCCAGAAAAAAGCCAAAAAGAATTTTTGTCGCTTTGTATTTTTGGCCAATCTTGAGCTGTAGGTAGTGTCAGGAGGATTTTGAGCTATTTTTTTTTGTTTTTTTCCTGAAAAAAAGGGGGTCAAGGATGTGTACGTGCACTACGCACATACGCGTCGATATACATAATTTTCAATGCACGTGGACTGCGTGCACGCAGATCCACTGACGCAGTTTTTCAGGCCAATGACCCGAGAGTTGCACCAGCTCTGGGCTACCATTAAGCCCCTAGCCCAACTCACCAGACGCGGACGCGCACTATGCGCGATCATGCTGTGCGCGCCCGCGTGAATTTGAATTCCCTAATACCCCAGGGACGCGAGAACCCCTCACTCGCGCACCCTAACCCTTTCCCTTTCTAACGTTCTCTCTTCTCCTTCTCCCTTCATAACCACCACCCTCAGAGCTCATCACCGCCGTTGACCACCGCGCCGGCGATGCCATTGCCATCGCCACCATTCTCTTTCCACTACTTCCCCCTCTCTTCTCACTCACTCTCTCACCGACTCTCTCTTTCTTTGCTTCACTCTGTCGCCACCAAGCGCCGCCGCGGCTAGCAGCCACCACTGGCGAAGCCTTCAACAACCCATTTCTCTCCTCTTCCTCAGTTATCACCCATTTCCATCATCATCGCCACCTCTCCTAGGTGGCTTCGCACTATCTCTGTCCGTCTCTTCCCCCTTGTCCATTCCCAATTCCATCACTGCCTCTGCTTCCAGGTTTCCCCTACCCCATTGCTCTGTTTCTTTACTGCATTCATTAATTTTGATATGCTTAGATTAGATTAGTTAGTTGATCAATTCTGCATGATAGGCTAGATAGAAATAAATGCGGTTAGGTAGTTAGGATGTGGTTAGATGATCCTAGGCATGATAATTGCTCTATTTTTTTTTATCCGCTTGAATTGCATATTCCTTGTTTGCTGAGTGATGGTTGATGAGTTGTTCTGTATCTATATTGTTACTGCTTTGCTGCTATTTCACTACTGCCCTGCTGAATTCTAGTTGCTAAGTTATGTCTCATGCTGCCTGTGCATATGTATTGCATCCTTCTCTCTTGCTTGATGAGCTCTCTGAACACATATGTGAATTTTTGCTGATATTTGCTATCCGGGAACATCCGATTTTACTGCCGGAATGCTACCCAACCTTCTAGAAATTGTTTTGGTTTTAGACATGTTTCCTATAACTGAACTTCGTGCTTTTGGAATTGATTATTTGTCCAATTACACGAAGCTCAATTCTTAGGTAACTTTGGGTTAGTTTTTCCATGTTTATTATGTTTCCCGTGATATGCATTGAACCTTCATGTACTTTCATCTCTCAAGTTACTCCATTGTCTTATGCTCAAGTTAATGATTAAGTTTACCATTTGAGTTCAACTTGCGATTTTGTTGAATATGGTTCATGCAATTGCAACCATTGGTAAATTTAACTTGTGTAACTCTTTTTCACTCAAATTAGTTTCCAACTTGTCTAGTTACACAAAATGCACTTTCATTTTGCAACACCAATTATTGCATAATCCGTGACCGTGACATTGATTGATGACTTGTTCTCATATTAGTTGCTTTTATGCAATGTCATATTTCATCATCAATGACTGCTTCCTCCTCATGTTTGTGAGTATGCTTGTTAACCATACTTGTGATTCATTGTGATTAAGCAAATGACCATCATACCCCTAACCTTTGAACTAGTTTCTCTAACTTTTAACTTGCCTAACATACTGATTTTTAGTTTTCAACTAACTCTCTAACCAATTTTTTTGGGTATGATGCTCATTGGGCTTCATGAACAAGTATTGTGCATATGTTGCTTGAATTCTTGGTTTATGGCTTTTGTCTTGAATGCTACTTCATGTTGATTGTATTCCAAGTTTTCCTCTTCTTAACTCACTTAATGTTAATATGCCATTCCTTGCTTTCCATGCCCCTATTTGGCCTATTTGTTTATATCATGTCATATTTTCTTTCAGGATGGCCGATAGAGGAAAAGCAAAGGCTACTACCTCAAGAAAGAGGAAGAAATCTCAAGCCTCTACCCTCTCTCCTTATGCTAACTATGCCAGGAACCCACTTAATGAAGTGGATAAACAGAATCAGCAGCTACCGCCCACTGACACTTACAGATTTCCCAATCTTTACTGCGAGCTGCGCTTCCCTACCTATCGGAAGACAAAACTAAACATTGAGAAGAAATTGGCCCTTGCCAACGACCTAAGGTGCTCCATTAATACCCGTATTCAGGGATTGGGCTTGGGCTTTGTTGATAGGGATTTGGGAAGAATAAATACTTCATGGATCAATGAGTTTTACTACAACCTCTTTCGCACGACTCTTGAGTCAGTCCACCTACCGGGCGGGCAGGTTTTAGTGACTAAGGCTGCTATTGAGGGTGTATTGCATTGTCTACCCCGGACTGGTGACACATGTGCATACCAGCAAGTAGAGATTGTGATAAATGGTATGACCTTTGACTATGAGGTGCTGAAGTACGTGATTGCCACACTAAACGCCCCTTGGGTGATGGATTCTAACAACCGGAAGCCCAAGGGGATGTTATTTGCTTATCTGTCTAGAGAGGCTAGGACTTGACAGCAGATATATGCCCACTATGTCCTTTCTACTACCATTTTTCTGAAATTCCGATGGATATGCTTCTTCTAATTGGCTGTGTCATGGAGGGGAAGGAGGTATAATTCCCCTGGTTGATCAGGCGAGGCATGTGGCGAGTATACATCCGTGGCCTACTACCATTTCCCACATTGGTCACTAGCTTGATTGAGTTAGCTGGTGCCCTATGGAGGGACGATGACGTGACACCACCATCCCCAGACGATGACGACAAGGAGGTTACTATTCCGTGGGGTACGTGGGTAGCTAGACCTTCATCCTCTATAGCAGCGGTAGAACCCTCTCCTTCAGCAGCAGCTGTAGCACCTGTACCACCACCACCAGCATCCGAGCCGACATATCTGCTAGTACAGCACCTATTTCGCTTCATGGAGCATAGCGAGCGTCGTATCATGCGACGTCTCGATTGCATAGACCAGGTGTTTGTATCACAGGGCATTGAGCTACCCCCTCTCCCCGACTCTCCCGCTTCAGATGGGGAGGATCACGAGGCAAAACATGAGGAGGAGCATGCTGAGGAGCTGATAAACCCCATTTTTAGGGTTTATCTTGTGTTGAATTTAGAGGGTTTTGTCAACTTTTCTCCCATGTATCCAATGAAATAGCATGGTTTTGTAAATTCTCCTTTAATTGTGCTTAAGCGTGAAAACATGCTTTTTAGGTCTTAAAATAGCTAATTTTAATTCACCTTGATTCCATTAGATGCCTTGATATGTTTGTTAAGTGATTTCAGATTTATGAGGAAAAGATTGGATTGAGGGAATGAAGAAAAAGCATGTAGAAATGGAGAACTCATGAAGAAATGAAGGAATCGCAAAAGCTGTCAATCCAGTTGTGTTGGAAAGCTAACATCTGGGGCTTCGACATGATATAAGATTTGCCATAGTTAACGCGCGTATAGGGACGCGTACGCGCACTATACGCATACGCGCCGATGGTTGCACATGATTAACTTAATGCAACTCGTGGCCAGTGATTTTAGAAGCCTTGTGGGCCCAATCCAACTCATTTCTGATGCTATTTAACCCAAGGATTGAAGGGGAATCAACATCTTTAGTCATAGTTTAGTTTTTAGTTAGTGTTAATGAGAGTTAGTTCCTAGAGAGAGAAGCTCTCTTCTCTCTAGAATTAGGATTATGTTTAGACCTAGATCTAGTTCTTCTTCTCTCTTCTAATTTTTCTTTTTCTTCCTTAATTGTTCCCTTGTAGTTGTAGAATTCTTCTTCTCTTGTAATTCCTTTGTATTGTTAGTTGTAATTTATGAACTTTCTTTTGTAGATCTACATTTCTTCTTCAATGCAATTGGTAAGTTCTTTGTTGTTTCATAATTGTTTTCCTTTTCTATTGTTGATCTCTTACTATTCTAGTTAGATCTCTCTTTAATTCTTGCAATTCATGTTGTTTACTTTTATTGCCTTCTATGTGTTTGACGAAATGCTTCTTCTAGTTATTAGTTAGATTTTGTTCCTCTTGGGCTAGGTAGAGTAATTAGTGACACTTGAGTTATCAAACTCTTTTGTTGATTGATAATTAGAGATTGCTAATTGACTTGGATACCACTAAAGCTAGTCTTTCCTTAGGAGTTGGCTAGGAATTGTGGAATCCAGTTAATTCATCCACTTGACTTTCCTCCATGGTTAGAGGTTAACTAAGTGGTAGCAATGGACAATTCTCATCACAATTGAGGAGGATAACTAGGATAGGACTTCTAGTTCTCATACCATGTCACGAGCTTTGTTAGTTGTTAGTTTATTTTCATTGCCATTTATATTTCTTGTTCCTTATTCCCAAAACCCCAAAACATACCTCAACCAATAACAAGAACACTTTATTGTAATTCCTAGGGAGAATGACCCGAGGTTTAAATACTTCGGTTTATAATTTTAGGGGTTTGAACTTGTGACAAACAAAATTTTTGAATTAAAGGATTATTGATTGGTTTAGAAACTATACTTTGGCAAGATTTCAATTGTGAAATTCTATACCATCAATTTTCCGTTCATCAAAATGGTGCCGTTGCCGGGGAATTGCAATGGTGTTATGTTATTGGTTATTGTATATATGTGAATATTGTGAATAGCTTGATTTTTGGAGTGCTTTTTAGTTTTTGCTTGTTTAGGACTTTGTTTCATTATTTCTCATTAGCTTTGGTTTCTTATTTTCTCTTCTCATTATGAATTCTCACTCTGGCTATAAGTTTGGTTCTCACTATGTTGTAGGAAATGAGAGCTTCAATGAGGATGTGTATCAAGGATGGGACAATCAAAGATGGGAGGAGCCATATGGATATGATCAATCCACTTGGCAATAACCTCCACCAATGCACTATGAAGAAGAGCCATTCTATGATGTATACCAATCAAATGGCTATGGTGAGCATCCTTGTGACTTTTAAAAACCACCACCGTATGCCTATGAGCCATACTCTCAATATAACTCTCAACCATACTCACAAGCCACTTTTCACCAACCACTTTCATATGACCCTCATCCATATCCACCATTCCAACAACCATATGAGCCATATGAACCACATATAGAGCCACCACCATTCCAACATCAATATTTTTAAGAGCTACCTCCTCCACACTATGACCAAGATGAATCACCTAAAATGTATGAAAATTTTCAACCACAAGATGAATACTACTTTCCACCACAACCTCCCATGGAGGAATATTCATGTCCATCAATCCAAGAGCCATATGATCCCACTCCTGATATCCAAGCAGAATAAGAGTCAAGGGATCATCTCAAGGAAGCATTGGATCAATTTCAAGCGACTATGGAGGGTGTTGTGCAACAAGTGGAAAGAGTGGAAATTATTGAACCACCACAACTCTACCAAGAAGAACCACCTTCCTACTATGACCCCTTCCCCCAAGATCATGAACCCTTCCATCCACCCCAACCTCTAATGGATGACATCCTTGATGTTCTTGTTCAAGGACAAGAGGAGATGAAAAGGGATGTGGAACAATTCACAACCGCCTTGAATGAGGTGGTAAGCTGGTTAGCATCCCATTGCTTAAATACTCAAAGAACTCCCATGGCCACATGTCGATAATCAAATAAAGAGCATAAGATGAAGGAGAGATTGGTGGAGAATGAGGGAAGTTGCTTTGTATTTGAACAATTGGAGGAAGCTACAATTATTGAAGAAAAGGAAGAGGTGGTTGAAGACTTAGGAGATGTGGAACCTCCATGGGAGCATAGAGTTGAAGAAAACCCCTCCAATATGATTGAATTTGATGCTAAGGAGGAAAGTGCACAACCTCCAAGGCATATTCCATATGAAGAATTGGATGGGATAGAGCAAGAATTGAGTTCCCTTGGTGATGAAGATCAAGCATCAAGTCTTAGTGGTGAAGAATTCTTTAGGCATGAAGAACCTTCTCCCGGTGAATTTAAAGGCAATGTGGAGGTAAATTTTTGTCACCCTTCCATTTATGATTTGAGTAAAGGAAAATTCCTAGATAAAATTGTAGAACAAGGGATTTCATTTGAGGAATCTTGTGAAGAGGTGGAAGCCCTTAGAAAAAAGAGGGTGGGATACGCTTTGTCAAGATCCTTGGAAGCTTCTTTACCTAGGTTGCCATCTACTCCTTCATTTGAGTGGGTGAAAGTCATTTCTATTAGCTTTATTATCCCACTTGAATATAGTTTGCTTGAAACGGATGGCCAACTTAGGAAACTTTGTGGGATGAAGCGTAAGCAAAAAAGGTTTTGTGGTTGGCTTTGCAAATCAAGGCTCATTATGGTCGATGCGTCAAAGATGGAATATAAGGGTTAGAATATAGCTCAACTAGATGGGTCTAGGAGGATTGTTGGGCACTTCATTGAGAATTCATCTTACTTGCCACTCAGAAGGACTAATAATGATCAACTTCAAGACGGGTGTGAAAATAAAGTGTGGGATCCCAGATCGCACAAGGAGAATCAATTTTGGGAGCCCCAAGCTTGTAAAGAACTCTATCAACACTTGGTGCAACAAATAACGAATCTTGGAGCACAATGGAGGACCAAGCATTAGTGGATGTTCAAAGATAGCTTCAAGCACAAGCCACCTTGATGGAGCTCCCCATAAGTCCAACTTAAGGACAATAAACAAAAGTGCTAGGTAGGAGACACCCCACCATGGTAAACTCTTTTGTACATATTGATAGAGTTAGTTAAATTCATGTTTTGATTGATTTGTTGCATTTATTTGGTAGTTTAGTAGGTTAAATAAGGTTTTATGGTGTTTTGGTAGCTGTTTGGAGGTTTGGAAGGCTTGGTTTGGTGCAAGAACTTGGAAAAATTTTGAAAAACAGAGCACCATCCACGCGTACGCACACCTTGCGCGTACGCGTGACCCCAGCATTTTTGACCATCCACGCGCACGCGTACATCGCGTATACGCGTGGATGCAAAAATTCCATCCCCAGCCAAAAACCCGAGAGTTAGGCCTGCACTGTGCGAACATTGGGCCTAAAGCGCAAACCAACCCGCGTTTGCGTACACCTGGTGCGTACGCGTCCGTGATTCTATTTGAGCAATGCACGCGTACGCACGCTGTACGCGCGTGCGTCGATAGCGCCACCTGCCCTCCTGGTACATTTTCCAGAGAGTTGGGCCAACCTTGGGCTGACGATGTGCCCTGCGCCTAACTTCACCCGCGCGTGCGCGCATCTGGCGCGTACGGGTCCTTCTGCCAATCTGGACATCAGTGCGTAAGCGTGCATGACGCGTCCACGTCGGCAAAAAAAAGAGCTTTTTTCCTCATCTTCTATTTTCTTTTGTTTATTGCATTAGCATACTTCTATTCTTTGCATTTCAATTTTTTTATAGCCTGTTTTCATTTTATTTTCTAAGTTTCTCATTTTAATAATGGTGTTGAACTTTCCTGCTCAATTGTTGAGACTCTCTTGTATTGTTTTGGTGCTTCGTGACTTGTAGCATTAATTTTAATGTTTGTTCTACACACGGGATTAGTGCTTTAGTCCTTCCTAACTCATTATTCTTTGTTTTTGTGCCTCATTATTATTGAGTTAGGATGGGACCAATTTCTCTCATGCTTATCACTAATCTTGTTTGTGTCAATTCTTGTTTGGTCTTGATGCTCAATATGCTCTTCATGCTTTGACTTTACTCTTGCATCAAGTATTAGTTGATATTCCCTTTGCCTATATTGCTCTCTCACTTACATGTGTAGCTAACATATAGTGAGAACCTTACTCTTATTTGGCATTAGCCCCCGCCTATGTTTTATTTGTTAGATTAGTTATTGCATTGCATGATAGGTTGCATGTTAGTTAGAATTTGTACATATTTTTATCACTTCTTTCTTATTAGGACTACTTGGTTAGGGTGATGATTTCTTTTCCAAGAAATTGTTTTAGGGCACCCTACCAATTTGAAAGAAAAAAAAATTTTTTTGGTTGAACTTGCTTGAAGAATTTATTTTGGAACATCGCTTTTGAGCTAAGAACACAAGTATGTGAGTTTTGAGCCTAATTGCGTGGTTACATCTTATAACCACTTATTTTCCATTCTTGTGTGTAATTGTTCTCTTTCTATGATTGTAATCTTTGATTTGTTTGAATCTATATGTCCATTATTTTGTGTATTCATGCATTCATATGATTGAGGCCATCAATTCATTAGCTCACTTACCAAAATAGCCTACCTTTTACTCCCCATTGTAGCCAACTTTGAGCCTACGCTTAACCCACTTAGTCTCTATTTTAGCACATTACAAGTCTAAGGCGGAAAACCAATGAAAGTCCTTTGTTTGGATCTTTGATTAGCCTAGGCTAGTGAGGGTACTTATTATTTTCAAGTTTGGAGAGATTTGGGAACATTGGGTGGGGATAAATGTTTTGTATTTTTATATTTGAGAATTGGGTACATACTCATGTATTGATTAAATGTATAGACCTTATGCATTAATGTTCTTGTATGTAGTTCGAAAGAAAGAAAAATGAGAAAAACAAAAGGAAAAGAAATAAAAGCCCAAAGGAAAAGAAAAGAAAAAAATATATATAGAAGAAAAAAAGAAGAAAAAGAGAAAAGCAATGAAAGGGGACAAAATGCTCCAAAGTAAAGTTCAATAAAAGAATCAATGCATAAGTGTTGTGAAATGAAAAAGAGAATGCATGAGTATGTGAAAAAGTGAAGAATGGGTAGTTAGGTTAGCACTCAAATTGTATAGGTTGTCATAGGTTTGGTGGGAAGTTTAAGTTGATCAAAGATTCAAATTCTAATCCCCTTGACCATATATGCAATCCTACCTTGATCCTAGCCCCATTACAACCTATGAAAAGACCTCATGATGAATGTATGCATGCATTAAATAATTGTTGATTGTTAGATAAAAAAACAAATCTTGGAAAGCATGGTTAGGGGAGAATTGAGAGAATCGACCCTATACACTTGGGTTACTAGAGTGCAAACACTTCCGGTGAGGGTTTGATGCTCAATTCTTTGATTCCCGACTTTCATGAGCATTCTTCTTGCAAGTCTATTTGAACTTCATTTTTATACTCGAATTCGTAGGATTTATGAATCGTTATATGATCTTGGCCTTACTTGTGCATGTATGCTCTTGGAGGATTGATTTATTTTTAACCAAGTAGGTAGAATCATTTGGCATTTAGTTACATGCATGTAGATAAGTTTATATAGTTTCCTTACATTGAATAAATGTTCATACCCCTTCTCTTATCCTTCTTGGTTTAGCATGAGGACATGCTATGGTTTAAGTGTGGGGAGGTTGATAAACCCCATTTTTAGGGTTTATCTTGTGTTAAATTTAGAGGATTTTTTTCAACTTTTCTCCCATATATCCAATGAAATAGCATGGTTTTGTAAATTCTCCTTTAATTGTGCTTAAGAGTGAAAACATCCTTTTTAGGTCTTAAAATAGCTAATTTTAATTCACCTTGATTCCATTAGATGCCTTGATATGTTTGTTAAGTGATTTCAGATTTAGGAGGCAAACATTGGAATGAGGGAATGAAGAAAAAGCATGTAGAAATGGAGAACTCATGAAGAAATGAAGGAATCGCAAAAGTTGTCAAGCTTGACCTCTTCGCACATAATCGATGCAGTTCCAGTTGTATTGGAAAGCTAACATTCGGGGCTTCGAAATGATATAAGATTTGCCATAGTTTCCGTGCGTATAAGGACGCGTACGCGCACTGTACGCGTACATGCCGATGGTTGCACATGATTCCCTTAATGCAACTCGTGGCCAGTGATTTTAGAAACCTTGTGGGCCCAATCCAACTCATTTCTGATGCTATTTAATCCAAGGATTGGAGGGGAATCAACATCTTTAGTCATAGTTTAGTTTTTAGTTAGTTTTAGTGAGGGTTAGTTCCTAGAGAGAGAAGCTCTCTTCTCTCTAGAATTAGGATTATGTTTAGACCTAGATCTAGTTCTTCTTCTCTCTTCTAATTTTCCTTTTCCTTCCTTAATTGTTCTCTTGTAGTTGTAGAATTCTTCTTCTCTTGTAATTCCTTTGTATTGTTAGTTGTAGTTTATGAACTTTCTTTTGTAGATCTACATTTCTTTTTTAATGCAATTGGTAAGTTCTTTGTTGTTTCATAATTGTTTTCCTTTTCTATTGTTGATCTTTTACTATTCTAGGTAGATCTCTCTTTAATTCTTGCAATTCATATTGTTTACTTTTATTGCCTTCTATGTGTTTGATGAAATGCTTCTTCTAGTTATTAGTTAGATTTTGTTCCTCTTGGGCTAGGTAGAGTAATTAGTGACACTTGAGTTATCAAACTCTTTTGTTGATTGATAATTAGAGATTGCTAATTGACTTGGATACCACTAAAGCTAGTCTTTCCTTAGGAGTTGGCTAGGACTTGTGGAATCAAGTTAATTCATCCACTTGACTTTCCTCTATGGTTAGAGGTTAACTAAGTGGTAGCAATGGACAATTCCATCACAATTGAGGAGGATAGCTAGGATAGAACTTCTAGTTCTCATACTTTGTCAAGAGCTTTGTTAGTTGTTAGTTTATTTTCTTTGCCATTTATATTTCTTGTTCCTTATTCCCAAAACCCCAAAACATACCTCAACCAATAACAAGAACACTTTATTGTAATTCCTAGAGAGAACGACCCGAGGTTTAAATACTTTGGTTTATAATTTTAGGGGTTTGTACTTGTGACAAACAAAATTTTTGTATGAAAGGATTATTGATTGGTTTAGAAACTATACTTCGACGAGATTTCAATTGTGAAATTCTATACCATCAATTTTCCATTCATCAGGAGCCGACTCAGCAGGAGGCACCTCCACAGACGCAGGATACCCAGCAGCCTCCCGAGGAGCCAGTACCCCAGACTGAGATTCAGCAGGAGGCAGATGCGACTGTTGACCTTCACCATGAGCCCGATCAGTAGCATCGAGGACGATGCTTCATCTTAAGTGTGGGGAGGTCACCGTCGTCGCCGTCGGTGGATTTGGTGAACATTCTCAGACACTATCACTTAGTTTATCTTATTTTGGTTTATTTCGCACTATTTTGGGATTATTGTACATATTTGCTATTGTGGATACTTTTATTTTGGTTATTGCAAACTTTTAATGTAGATATTGCATTTTAACCTTCTGGTTGTGATTTGAAAAATGTTTTGAATTGTTGAAAACCTAGTTAAACCCTTTGTGCATTAAAGAATTTGTTTTGATTGGAAAAGAGGGTAAACTAAGGAGTTTTAGATTTTTTTAATCACAACATTGCATTTAGAATAAGCTTAATCAAAACAATGAATTTTTCCAAGGAATTTATAAAAAAAAAGGCACCACCCCAATTGAGTGAAAATTTTTTGTGGAACCTACAAGGATTTATACTTTTGTGGATCATGTTTTGAGCTAAGGACACAAGCTTGTGAGCTTTGAGCCTAATTGCGTGGTTACATCTTATAGCCACTTATTTTTCTTCTTGTGTGCATTATTCTTTCTCTATGACTGTGATCTTTGATTTGTTTGATTCTTTATGTCCATTATTCCTTGTATTCATGCATTTCTATGATTTAGGCCATTATTTCATTAGCTCACTTACCCAAATAGCCTACCTTGTACTCTCCATTGTTAACCAATTTTGAGCCTACACTTAACCCAATTGTTCTTTATTTTAGCACATTACAAGCCTAAAGCGAAAAACAATAAAGTCCCTTGTTTGGATCTTTGATTAGCTTAGGCTAGTGAGAGTGTTTTATATTCAAGTTTGGGGAGATTAGGAACACTGGTTGGGATAAAAGGGTGCTTTGTATTTTTGTATTTGAAAATTGGATACATACTCATGTATTAATCAAATGTTAAACCTTATGCATTTATGATCTTGTATATAGTTTTGAAAGAAAGAAAAAAAATGAGAAAAACAAAAGAAAATAAAAAAAGAAAAAAAATATGGAAAAGAAAAGAAAAGAAAAAAAATATGCTTAGACGAAAAAGAAAGAAAAAAGGAAGAAAAACAATAAAAAGGGGACAAAATTCCCCAAAGTAAAGTCCAATAAGAGTCAATGCATAAGTGTTGTGAAAATCAAAAGAAAATGCATGAGTATGTGAAAAGTGAATGATGGGTAGTTAGGTTAGTACTTAATTGTATAGGCTATTATATAGTTTAGGTGGGAAAGTTTAAGCTCATCAAGGATTCAAACTATAGTCCACTTATCCATATATGATCCTACCTTGACCCTAGCCCCATTACAACCTTTGAGAAAGACCTCATAATATTTGTATGCATGCATTGAATGATTGTTGATTGTTAGATGAAGAACAAATTTTGGAAAGCATGATTAAGGAAGAATTGAGTGAATCAACCCCTAAACACTTGAGTGAATAGAGTGGATACACATCCGGTGAGGGTTCGATTGCTCAATTACGTGTATTCACCACTATCATCTATATTCATGCATGTTTGTAATTCCTTTTGATAATTCTGTACAATTGTGGGTTGGATTTGATTTCCATTGTCTGAACCCTTGTGCTTACATATATTCTCTTGGAAGTTGATTTGTTTTGACCAAGCATTTGCATTCATATAGTTAGTTGCATTTAGATAGTTTGCATTTAGATAGTTTAGTTGCATTGAATAAATGTCATACCCTTTGCTTCATTCTTAGTTTAGCATGAGGACATGCTAAGGTTTAAGTGTGGGAAGGTTGATAAACCACGTTTTTAGGATTTATCTTGTCTTGAATTTAGACCATTTTGATAACCTTTTCTCACATTTATTCAATGAAATAGCATGATTTTGTGATTGTCTCCTCGTTTGTGCTTAGATGTGAAAGCATGCTTTTAAGACCCTTAAATTGATAGTTTTAATCTTCCTTTGATTCCACTAGATGCCTTGATGTGTTTGCTAGTGATTTCAGATTGAAAAGGGCTAGGAAAGGATCAAAGGAGTGAAAGGAAAGAATACAAAGTGGAGAAATCATGAAAAGCCAAAGATTTGGAAAAAGCTCATGGACGCGCGCGTGCACTATGCGCCTACGTGCGGATTGTGAAATGCTCCAGGGACGCGTACGCACGCTGTACGAGTATGTGCCAAAGGCCGCATCTGATTTTTAAAGAAGAACTCGTGCCTAGTGATTTTGGAGGGTTTCTGGCCCCATTTGGAGCTGAGTTTTTGGCGGGAAACGATAAGAGAAACCAAGGATTGAAGGGGAAGGCATCAATCCATCAATAGAGATTTTTTACACACTTTAGATCTAGTTTTAGTTAGTTTTAGAGAGAGAAGCTCCCACTTCTCTCTAGGATTAATATTAGGATTAGGCTTAGGGTAATAATCTTAGATCTAGATTTCAATTCATGCTTTCATCTACTTTTGCTTCTTAATTTCTTGTTGTTACATTCATCATTCTTCTATTCTTTTGTTGCAATTTCCTTTATGTTGTTTCTATGCTTTGTTATAGATCTACTCTTGTTCCTTCTATTTTCTTTCAATTCAATTTGAGGTAATTCATAATAATTGTGTTTCTTTTAATTGTTGTTATTAATTCTTTGTAATTAGTTGTTGTTAGATTCTATTCTTGTTGTCAAATTACTATGTTTTCCTTTTATACCTTCCAAGTGTTTAATGAAATGCTTGGTTGGATTTTAGAGTAGAATTTTATGCTCTTAGCTTGGCAAGGCAACTTAGGAACTCTTGAGTTACTAATGTCCAAGTAATTAATGATTGGGAGGCATTGACTCTAGTTCTTACTAATTCAATTGGTGGAGAGTTAGGACTTATGGACTTGGATTGATATAGCTCATTTGACTCTCCTTTACCTAGTTAGAGGATGACTTAGTGGGATTGATCCTTGCCAATTCTCATGTTGTGGTTAGTGATAAGGATAGAGATCTTTGACTGCCAAACCTAGCCAAGACTGCTTTATCATTTACATTTCCATTGTCATTTACTTTTCTTGTTCCTCAATCAAAACCCCAAAATATACTTGTCCATGGCCAATAACAAGAACACTACCCTGCAATTCTTTTGAGAGATGACCCGAGGTTCCAATACTTCGGTTTATAAATTTAGAGGTTTGTACTTTTGACAAACAATCTTTTGTATGAAAGGATTATTTGTTGGTTTAGAAACTATACCTGCAACGAGGATTCATTTCTGAAATTCTAAACCGTCAAAGATCCGATCATCAAAAATCAACACTCATGATTTATCATCAATAATCTGCATTATATGCTTGACTGTGAGCTTGCTTATTCCTAAACCTTTTGAACTTCTTTTAATTAGGAACTCCATTACCATGCCACTAATTCTAACTTACTTCTCTAACTTTTAACTAAATTGACTTTTTCACTTTTCTTTTTCGTTTTCATTTTATTTCAAACTAACTCTTTTAATTCCTTTCACGGCATGATAATTGTTGTTTCTTAACAAACAAGAATTCTAGATTTCACTGTATAAATTCTTGATTGTGATTTCGGATTGATTTCTTTGAATCCTACCTTTCGTTTAGTCCAAGATTTTCTCTCTTTATGACTTACTTCATGCTTTGGCTTTCACTTCTTTTTTTCTATCGACTGCTTGTTATGCTTGCATATTATTTTCCTTTCTGTTTTTCTTCTTTAGTTTGATAAATTGTACACTGGAATTTCTATTTTATAGGATGTCTGATAGGAAAGGCAAAGGCAAGGCTACGGCCAGTAAAGTAAGAGGAAGAGAGGACAGTCATCCATCACTCTAGCGGATGTTCTTTTGGATGAATCTTGGCGCGAAAAGAATTTAACTGAGCAAGAAAAGGCTGATCAAATTGTGCCGGCTAATGACCCAGTTAAATTTGCAAATCTCTACTGTGAACTCAAATTTCCGGTCTTTGCTGAAAAAAGGCACCTCTACTTGGAAAGGACAATCAAAATACCAACCGAATTAAAGAAGTACACTGAAGAACAGATCAACAGAGAGGTTGGGTATTTCTAGAGAGAGATCTGACAGAGGTTAATGCATCATTGGTCCGTGAGTTCTGTTGTAACTATTACAAGACAACCCTTGATGCAGTGCAGCTTAGGGGGAAGCAGATCTTGGTCACAGAGGAGGCGATAGAGGATATCCTCCACTTTCAGCCTAAAACAGACGATGCCAATGGTTATCAGAAGGCTGAGGAGTCTATTAGATTCATAAGTTTGGATTGGGATGCTGTTAGGCGCACCATAGCCATTGATCCTGATGTTCCATGGGCTGTGGGAAAGTCAAAGCTAACTCCCAGGGGTTTAAAGATTATTTACCTCAATGATGAGGCTAGGCTGTGGCAGCAGATACTGAGTAATTATGTTATGCCTAGTACTCACGAGTCAGAGGTGCCAACTGCCATGATCATCCTTATTTGGTACATTATGGAAGGAAAGGACCTATACCTTCCACGGTTCATCAGAAAGTACATGTCTCGAGTTTATGTCAGAGGCACCTTGCCATTCCCTTATCTGATCACCCAGTTGGCTCGCCGAGCTGAGGTGCCTTGGGAGCCAGAGGATGAGAGGCCACCGATTGCCGATTGGAAGAAGGTTATTCCACACGGCAAGCGGTTTGGACCTCTAGGCCACAGACTACCTCCTTCTACTACTTCTACTAATGCGACCACATCCTCCGTAGCACCTTCAGCGCCTGCAGCACCACCCGCATCTACAGCACCATCATCTGCCTCTCAGCCTGTCAACCTTCTTGTGCACCGCCTCTTTGCGCCCCTTGATCAGATAGAGCGCCGCAATCAGCGGCGTTATGAGCAGTCTGAGCGTCGCAATAAGCGACGCTATGAACATCTGAAGCTGATTGTGATGTCCGGGCGTATTGACATCCCCTCCGAGCCTAACACACCATCGGAGCACTCTAAGGAGGAGGATGAGTAGGAGGAGGATGCACAGGAGGAGGACCAGCAGCAGGCACAGCACGAGGAGCCTCATCTTGAGCAGCCTGCAGAGCCATAGGCACCTACACAGCCAGAGCCCACAGAGCCAACAGCACACCCTTCAGTAGGCGTTGATCCTTCACACCCGGCTTGACTGCGAGCATCGAGGACGATGCTGTGATATAAGTGTTGGGAGGTCGCCGTCTCCGAAAGATTTTATTTTGGTGAACTATTTCTGACTTTTGTCCTATTTTGCTTTATTTTGTATTTTGCTTTAAAATTGATAATTTAAAGGCCCAGGAAATATGTTTTCAATTATATCACAGAATTAGCAAGGATTTGTAAAACCATGCAAATTATCTGAATAAGTGAGCAAAGAATTCATAAAAACCACTCAAATTAGCACAAGATAAACCATAAAATAGTGGTTTATCATTCTCCCCACACTTAAACATTAGCATGTCCTCATGCTAAGCTTAAGAGAACCAAAAGAGTGAAGGCAGAATGGTGGAAATTGAGTCAACTTTCCAAGAAATCATATATGCACAATCAAGGACTAAATCAATCATATCAAAACACATTCATAATTGAGTTGAGTTAATCAAAAGAGTTCACAAACTTGCAAGACAAGAAATGATCAAATATGGACATATGGAAATGAGCCATTGAACCCTCACTGGATTTGTATATGCACTCTAATCACTCAAGTGTTTGGGGTTAAACCACTCTACTCTTCTCTAGTCATGCTTTCTAAAACTTTGTTCTTCATCTAACCAATCAACAAATATTAAGTGTACAAATGCAGACATCATGAGGTCTTTTCAAGGTTGTAATGGGGCTAAGGTAAAGGTGAGGATATATGTATGGCCAAGTGAGCTATAATATGAATCTTTGAATAACCTAAGTTCTCGCCTAACATACACACACTCTATATAACTCTAAAATCATGCCTAGCTACCCAAAATTCCCACTTTTGCATCACATACTCATATATTAAATTTTACTTTAATTTCACCACATATGCATTGATCTTTTATTAAACTTAACATTGGGGTAATTTTGTCCCCTATTTACTTATTTATTTATTTATATTGTAATAAATTTTTATTTTTTGAAAGCAAACACAACATATCAATGCATATGGTTTTCCTGGTCTCACATGAATGTCCACCCAAATTCCCACTATTCAAATAAATTAGAAACATAGCACATTCCAATTAACCCATGTCCCCATAATTTCCCACACCTAATTGATACACAATCTCTATCTTAAGCTAACCAAAGATTCAACTGGGGTAATTAATTATTTTTTCACTTAAGGCTAGTGATGTGGTAATATAAAGAATAAATGGGATTAAAAGGCTCAAAGTGGCAAACAAAGGTAATTAGAATGGTAGGCTATTTGGGATAAGTGAGCTAACAACAAGTGATGGCCTCAATCACATATAAGCATGAACATACACTAAATAATGGACATATAGACTAGAACAAAACAAAGATTGCAATCATAGAGAAGAAATACACAAGAATAAAATATTATGGTTAAATAATGTAACCATGCAATTAAGCTCAAAAACTCACAAGTTGTGTGTTCTTTAACTCAAAAACCATCTTCCAATTATATATATATCATGCAAGTTATCAAAAGATTTTAACTCAAATCAATGTGAATCTTAAATGCCTTTCCTAAAAAATAAATATATATCTTGAAAATTTCATCAATTGACCAATATTTATTATTATATATATACTAAATAAAATGTTGTGATTATGAAAAACTAAAAGTTTTTAGTTTATCCCTATTTTCAATCAAACCAATTTCTCATATGCCAAAGGGGTAAACTAAACTTAATAATCCATGTTTTTCCAATCACAACTAATAAACTAAAAGTGCATTTTAAGCTAAATATCTAAGATATATACAAGCCCAAAGTGCAAAATGCAATAAAGTAAAAATAAATAGAAGTATAATAAAATAGAAATGTGCAAGTACTAAAAGAAAAATAAAATAAAATAAAATAAAATAAAGCGAAAAATACAAAAAGTAGCAAAATTGATTAAAAGTCTGAAATGGTTTACCAAAATAAAATCTGCCATAGATGGCGATCTCCCCACACTTATATCATAGCATCGTCCTCGATGCTCACAGTCAAGCCGGGTGTGAAGGATTATTGCCTACTGAAAGGTGTGTTGCTGGCTCTGTAGGCTCTGGCTGTGTAGATGCCTGTGGCTCTGTAGGCTGCTCAAGCTGAGGCTCCTCATGCTATGCCTACTGCTGGTCCTCCTCTTGTGCATCCTCCTCCTCAGAGTGCTCCGATGGTGTGTCAGTCTCAGAGGAGATGTCAGTACGCACGGACGTCACAATCAGCTTCAGATGTTCATAGCGCCGCTGATGAGCGGATTTTTGCTAGTAAAGAATTCACAATTAATTCCCGTTGCAAGTATAGTTTCTAAACTAACAATAACCCTTTCATACAAAAATTTGGTTGTCACAAGTAACAAACTCCTAAAAATAATAACCAAAGTATTCAAACCTCGGGTCGTCTCTCAAGGAATTGTAAGGAAGTGTTCTTATAATTGGTTATGCAAAGGTATATTTTGGGGTTTTGTGAATAAGAGAACATGAAAAAGTAAATAGTAATGAAAATCAAATGATAAAGAGGTCTTGGCAAGGTTTGGTGGTCAAGGATCTCTATCCTTATCACTAACCACAACATGAGAATTGGCAAGGACCAATCCCATTAAATCATCCTCTAACTAGTAGTAAAGGAAAGTTAAATGAGCTATATCAATCCAAGTCCATATGTCCTAGCTCTCTACCAATTCAATTAGTGAGAACTAGAGTTAATGGCTCCAATCATCAATTACTTGGACATTAGTAACTCAAGAGTTCCTAAGTTACCATCCCAAGCCAAGAACATAAAATCCTACTCTAACATCCTTCCAAGCATTTTATCAAACACTTGGTAGGCGCAAAATAAAAGCATAGAAAACTAATAATAGAATATAAGATCTAAAACCAATAATTGAAAGATCAATGATAACAAATAAAGGAAGAAGCAATAAACATGAAATACCTCAAATTGCATTAATAAGGGAAATCAAATCTAACATGAGAATTCATGAACCAAATTGTCAACATAAAGTAATCAACAAGGAAAATAAATAAACTAGAATGCTGATGCCAGGGCATTTTGGCCAGTTTCACTGACCTTTTCTTTACTGTTTTTAAGGTAGTTTCATGCATTTTCTTAGGAAATAAGCTAGTTTTGGGTAGATATTCACTTACATCTTGATTCAAGCATACATTGTGCATTTTATGTGATTTCATCAAGATTTTGCATGAATTATATGATAAATTGGATGATGCATGATCCCTTGATTAAGAGCAAGACTTTGATGCACTTTGTTTGATTGATTTCAGGCCAAAAGAAGAAAAGAAGAAGCCACGTTAGTGGCTACGTTAGTGGGCACTAACGTGGAAGGAAGGAAAGCCCCAATGTTAGTGAGAAAAGTTAGTGGCATTAAGTTTGAAGAAAGGAAATGGAGCCAACGTTAGTGACACTTAACATTATCACTAACGTTGGACCAAGCTCATAAGTGGCCACGTTAGTTGCCACGTTAACTTAGTTAACGTGGCCTCTAACGTTAAGAAGAAAGGGGGGAAGCCAACGTTAGTGACATTCAACATTATCACTAACGTTGGCCAAGTCACATTAAGCCACGTTAACTCCCACGTTAACTTAGTTAACGTGGAAGCAAACGTGAAGAGGCAAGAGTGGTCGACAACGTTAGTGACACCCAACATTGTCACTAACGTTGGAAGCAACCACATATCCCCAAGAAGCCACGTTAACTCCCACGTTAACCTAGTTAACGTGGAAGTTAACGTGAGGAAGAACAAGTTGTCGACAACGTTAGTGACACCAAACATTGTCACTAACGTTTCCAACACAAGCCACAAAGAGCCACGTTAACTCCCACGTTAACTTAGTTAACGTGGTAGTTAACGTGGGCAAAAGTCCCACCTGGCAGCCTGACCATGCCTTCTTCAAACACGCATACCTTGAGGCACAAAGCTCCAAATGAGGTGATTCCAGTGGCATTGGAAAGTAGGATTCCAGAGCTTTCCAAGCATATATGGCACTACATAGTTGACACTAAATTTGAGGGAGAAAACCTGCCCCGAAAGTGCAATGATGAACATGGTATCAGCCTGTATTTTGGCCAACTGACCTCTTCACCTTCCAAGAATTATAACTCGAGTTGTATAGCTCCAAATGATGCGCTTCCAAAAGCATTAGAAAGTAGACATCCAGGGCTTTCCAACAATATATAATAGTATGGGGTGGACACTAAGTTTGAGCTTCAGAAACGAGAAATCGATAGCGTTATTGGCAATCAACATTTCCAGTAACGTTGGCATATATGCCAGCAACCATGTCCACTTCAAAGGAGCATAACTTGAGCTAAAGAGGTCCAATTGAGGTGATTCCCGTTGCGTTAGAAAGTTGACATTCAGAGCTTTCCAACGATATATAATACTCTATAGTGGGCATGAAATTGGAGCACAAACAAGATGCATCTCTTAAGCCCCAAAAACACCAACTGGGCAGCAAGTGCAACGTTAGCCACAATAACTTTAGCACTAACGCCACACTTGTAGCGTTAGTGTGGCTAACTTTGGCACTAACTTTAGCACCTAGGCCTCAACTTGAATCACTTCTCTCTCAAGCCCACTTCAAAGCTCAAGCAAGCAAGCCCACAATTGTCAACCAATCAAGGCCACAAGAAGCATCTAGAATAGGAATTTTCATTTAATTGTAATTTGCTTTTAATTTCATTTTGTAATTTAGGAGAGCCTATATAAAGGCCTTAGTTTTTACATTGAGATCATCTTAGGCTAGACAAGGCTGGAAATTGGGGAATTGAGGGATGGAAGAGGGGTCTTCGCTCTCCCTTCCCTCACATACTTTTCCTTTTCTTTCTTTGTACTTTTCATTTATGAATTTTGAAGTTTTATTTTTAGTTTTAATCTTCATCTTACTTTTCTGCACTTTCTTTCTTTTCTATTTTTGTGGAGCAATGATCAACTAACTCTTTACATTGGGTTAGAGAGCTCTATTGTGATTCAATGGATTAAGTGTAGTTCTTATTCTTCTTCTTCTTTCTTTTCTCTTGATTTTACTTGAAAGCTTTCGATCTTCATCCAATTGGGTAGTGATCTTGGAAAAGAAACTATTCATACTTGGATCTCTTCTGAACCTTGGAAGAGGAATGAAGAGATCAAGCTAGAAATGCTTTCTCATGCTGGACCAAATTGGGTTTGGATGGATATGTGACTATAATCCTCTCAATACTTGATTTGGGAAATGCATGTGGTATAATCAGTGACCATACTTCATCTCTTCTCATGAGCAATTGACCAAGGAATTGGCTATTGATCAAGATTTGAGAGATTGAATTACAAGAAATTGTAATTTGATCACTTAAGATTGCCAAGGAGATCAATGAGTGCATTGATTGAGGAAGAGATGGGAATGAACTTGATCCGAAGGATTGCAATATCTCTTGATCCCAATGTTCATTTTATTTTTAATTCTTAAATTTACTTTTCTTGCCATTTTACTTTTCTGCACTTTATTGCTTTCTTTACTTTTCTATCAATATACATTTCCTCGTTACTTGTCACTCCATTATGATTCGTCTAACTAGGATAATCAATTAACCATTGATTGCTTAATCCGTTATTCTCTGTGGGATTCGACCTCACTCTATTGTGAGTTTTTACTTGACGACAACTTCGGTACACTTGCCGAAGGGAGATTTGTTGAGAGACAAGTTTTCCCCGCATCAAATGCGAGAACAAATAAAAGTAGAAGAGAAACTAAATTAAAGGAACATTGAACCTAGAATTGAGAAGAAATAAACCTAAAACTAAGAGAAATCCTAAAACATAGGGAGTGGAGAGAGCCTCTCTCTCTAGAAACTACATCTCAAACCTAAATTGTGAATAATAAGAAGTTGTGTGAATGAATGAATGATTTCCCAACTCTGTAGCCTCTAATCTATCTTTTCTGGGCCAAAAACTGGGTCAAAAATAGCCCGGAAATTACCGATACGTCCAGCACGTGGCTCTGTCACGCGTATGCGTCGTCCACGCATACGAGTCGATTGAGCTTTCGCAAGGTCACACATACACGTGATCCATGCGTGCGCATCACCTAACAGCATGGTAACTATGGCAAATTATATATCATTTCGAAGCCCCGGATGTTAGCTTTCCAACACAACTGGAACCGCCTCATTTGAATCTCTATTGCTCAAGTTATGATCGATTTAGTACGAAGAGGTCAGGCTAGACAGCTTAGTAATTCCTTCAATTTCTTGTATTCCTTCCACTTTTGCATGCTTCCTTTCCATCCTCTAAGCCATTCCTTCCCTATAAATCCTGAAAACACTTAACACACATATCAAGGCATCAAATGGTAATAAGAGAGGATTAAACATATCAAATTTAAGGCCAAAGAAGCATATTTTCAATCAAAGCACAGAATTAGGAAGGAAAATGTAAAGCATGCGAATTATATGAATAAGTTTGAGTTTAGTGGATAAAATTTATTCAATTAAGCATAAGATGTACCATGAAATAGTGGTGCATCAGTCACTTATTGCGACGCTCAAACTGCTCATAACGCTGCTAATTGCGGCGCTCCATCTGATTAAGGCGCTCAAAGAGGCAGTGCACAAGAAGGTAAACAGGCTGAGAGGCGGATAATGGTGTTGTGGATGCGGGTGGTGCTGCAGGCGCTGAAGGTGCTGCGGAGGATGTGGCCGCATCAATAGAAGTAGTAGAAGCAAGTAGTCTGTGGCCTAGAGGTCCGAACCGCTTGTCGTGCAGAATAACCTTCTTGCAGTCGGCAATCGGTGGCCTCTCATCCTCTGGCTCCCAAGGCACCTCAGCTCGGCGAGCCAACTAGGTGATCAGATAAGGGAATGGCAGGGTGCCTCTGATATGAACTCGAGACATGTACTTTCTGATGAACCGTGGAAGGTATAGGTCATTTCCTTCCATAACGCACCAAATAAGGATGATCATGGCAGCTGGCACCTCTGACTCGTGAGTACTAGGCATAACATAATTACTCAATATCTGCTGCCACAGCCTAGCCTCATTGATGAGGGAAAAATGATTCCACACAAACTCACCTGCAAGTGTACCGGGTCGCATCAAGTAGTAATAACTCACAGGAGTGAGGTCGATCCCACACGGATTGATGGATTGAGCAACTTTAGTTTGGTGACGAATTTAGTTAAGCGAATAGTTGATGGTTTGAGTGAAATTCGGTTAACAGAAGTGAAATTGCAAGTAAACTAAAGAGCAGAAAGGAAATTTGCAGAATCTTAAATGCAGAAGAAGTAAAAGTGCAGAAACTTAAAGTGCAAGAAATTAAAAGAGCTGAAACTTAAATTGTAAGAAAAGTAAATAACTGAAACTTAAAGTGCAAGTAATGTGAATTGCTGAATCTAAACTGCTGGGAAACTTAAATTACATGAATAGTAAAGGGATTTGGGTGTTGGAAATCAAAACAGAACTGGAAAAAGTAAATTGCAGTAAGCTATAGAATGCTCAGATGAAGAAATTTAGAAAATAGATCAGTTAGGATTTTACTACCAAAACAGAAATGGAAACAGAAGAATCAAAGCAGAATGAAAACTTAGATCAATTCTAAAATCTTACAAGAGAAATTGACAATTGCAGAAGAATAAGGAAAATAGAAAGAAAATTTAGATCTTAATTGCTCTCTTAACAAAACAGAAAACAGAAAATTGCAAATGAAATAAAAGTGGAAGGAAAGCTAAGGTCAGATCTCCAGTTCTTCAAAATACAAAAAGGAAAAGTAAAAGATAACTTCAAATTGAAGGAGTTTAGAAGAATTCTCCAATCCAAGTTCTCAGATCCAAAACAGAAAGTAAAAGGTTGCAGAAGAGAGAAAACAAAAAAAGAAAGGAAATTCAGATCTGATTTCAATTCTAAAATTCTAAAAATGAAAACTAAAAGAGAGCCCCCCTTTGAAATCAAATTCCTATCTATTTATACACTTTCCAATTGTGACATCCAGTACTTGGAGTGGGCTTTTTGGCCTATGAAGAAGTGGATCAAAATGGCTCCTGATTGCTGCTCCCAGTGGAACGTTGCGTTCTCTAAGTGAGCGCAGCATTTATTCATCCACGCGTATGCATCTCAGATGCGTGCGCGTCTTTTTGCCTCTTTGCTCACCAACGCATGCGCGTCATGTACGCGTGCGCGTCACTATTAGTCTTCAGCTCCAAACATGATCGCACGCCCCTTTCACGCGTACGCGTCGTTGATAGCGTTAATTTAGTGAGCACTACGTTGGCTTAGTGAACGCTGCCCACGCGTGCATGTCCTCTGCGCGTGCGCATGGGTAGCAAAATCTCAATTCAGGCTTCAGTGCCAGCCACTCGTGAGCGTGCTTTGTCCCAGGTGACCCATCGACGTGTGCGCGTCAAGCACGCTTGCGCGTCGATTGCAAAACTTTGCCTCCAATTTTGAATCTTGCCCGAAAACACTGAGTAAGTGAACCTAGCGCTCTCTTTTGAAACGAGTGCCAAACACTTCCACGCGTACGCGTCATGCACGCGTACGCGTGGGTCTTCGAAGAGTGCCCCTGACGCGTAAGCTTCTCATGCGCGTGCGCGTCCCAATTGAGCATGGCGTTCATTATTTGAACACAACGCTATACTGTATGGCTTCTTCTTTTCCTCATTTTCTCACCTGAATTCAACCAAATAAGCAATCAAAGTCTCACCAAAATCACAAGAATTTGCATCAATCATAATAATCATTTAATTATTGCCTAAATCTCATGATTTTTGTATAAAATAAATGATGTTTGATTGGATGAAAATGATCATGAAATTCCACTCCAACCACTTACTTATTGTGCAAGAAAGTCCATAAAACCTAATGAAACCAATGAAAAATGCTTGTGAAACTAGCATAAGATGACTTGTCATCATACATCATTGAGATAAATAATCTTTAAACCCCTGGGAGTTAGCTTTGACTTTCCCATAGCCCATGGAATATCAGGATCAATGGCTATAGTGCGCCTGACAGCATCCCAATCAAAACTCATGAATCTAATGGACTCCTCAGCCTTCTGATAACCATCGGCATCATCTGTTTTAGGCTGAAAGTGGAGGATATCGTCTATCACCTCCTCTGTGACCAAGATCTGCTTCCCCCTAAGCTGTACTGCATCAAGAGTTGTCTTGTAATAGTTACAATAGAACTCATGGACCCATGATGCATTAACCTCTGTCAGATCTCTCTCCGGAAATACCCAACCTCTCTATTTGATCTGTTCTTCAATGTAATTCTTTAAATTGATGAACGGATTTTTGACGGCTTAGAATTTCACAAATAAATTCTCGTTGCTAGTATAGTTTCTAAACCAACAAAGAATCAATTCATACAAAAATTTGGTTGTCACTTAAGCAAACCCAATAAAATTAAACCGAAGTATTTAAACCTCGGGTCATCTCTCAAGGAATTGCAGGGAAGTGTTCTTGTTATTGGTTATGAATTTTATGAGAAATTTTGAATGAGGAATGGAAAAATAAATTATTATAAATTAAAGCAATGAAAATTAACAAGAGGTTTTATGTAATTAAAATAAAAAGCCTTGGCTAGGAGAAGAGTCGGAAGTTCTATCCTTATTGGATTTCCCAAGATTAATAGTAATAGGATGTTGTTTCTACTTAGTTAACCATTACCGAATAAAGGAAAGTCAAGTAGTTGAGCCAACTTTTATTCACAAGTCCTAATCCTCTCCTTTGGAAAAGATTAGCGTTAGTAGTTAGAGAGCCAGCCAACAACTTCCAATTACAATTTAACTCTTGAGTCTTCCAACTCAAGACTTTCCTG
Source organism: Arachis hypogaea (assembly GCF_003086295.3). NCBI lineage: Eukaryota > Viridiplantae > Streptophyta > Magnoliopsida > Fabales > Fabaceae > Arachis > Arachis hypogaea. The sequence goes on along the minus strand of NC_092048.1, from coordinate 80,004,453 downwards.
TTAAATATTAATCAACTCCAAAGCCAAGTTGGAAGCCTACTCCATTGACATGGATGCCAATCTCGCATACATGTAAAGGGGGTAGAAAGAAGACATGATAATTGGAATTGAGTCGAGATAATCAAGCAAATAAAGATATTAATTAGAAAAATACTCTTTGCATTGATAAATTAACAAGAGAAGAAGATAAACTAAAGTAATAGAATAAATAAAAGTATAAGAGCACTAAAGTAAAGGAACATTGAACCTGGAATTGGGAAGAAATAAACCTAGAAACCTAAGAACCTTCTCTTCTCTCTCTAGAAAACTACATCTAAAACCTAACAATTTGTGAATGATGGGAAGTGTATGAATGATTCCTCCACTCTGCAGCCTTTATTCTGTGTTCTCGGGCTTGGAACTAGGCCAAAAAGGAGCCCAGAAATCGCCCCTAGCGCTTTCTGCAATTTCTGTACGTGGCGCATGTCACGCGTACGCGTAGGTCATGGGTACACGTCGCTTGTCTTCTGCGCTAGGCACGTATACACGTCGCACATGCGTGCGCATCGCTACCAGCTTTTCAAAACTTCATTTTCTTGCGTTCCTTCCAATTTTGCATGCTTCCTTTCCATCCTCTAAGCCATTCTTACCCTATAAAGTCTGAAAACAGTTAACACACAGATCAGGGCATCGAATGGTAATAAAGGATAATTAAAATTGACAGTTTAAAAGCCCAGGAAACATGTTTTCAATTATATCACAGAATTAGGAAGGATTTGTAAAACCATGCAAATTATCTGAATAAGTGAGTGAAGAATTGATAAAAACCACTCAAATTAGCACAAGGTAAACCATAAAATAGTGGTTTATCAATCTCCCCACACTTAAACATTAGCATGTCCTCATGCTAAGCTTAAGAGAACCAAAAGAGTGAAGGCAGAATGGTGGAACTTGTGCAATGCAACCAATATAGATGTGAGCTACCTACATGTATCATGCTATTCTAATTACTATCTATCTATCTATATATATATATATATATATATAAGCATACATGTGGTCAAATTGAGTCAACTTTCCAAGAAATCATATATGCACAATCAAGGACTAAATCAATCATATCAAAACACATTCACAATTGAGTTGAGTTAATCAAAAGAGTTCACAAACTTGCAAGACAAGAAATGATCAAATATGGACATGGAAATGAGCCATTGAACCCTCACTAGATTTGTATATGCACTCTAATCACTCAAGCGTTTGGGGTTAAACCATTCTACTCTTCTCTAGTCATGCTTTCTAAAACTTTGTTCTTCATCTAACCAGTCAACAAATATTAAGTGTACAAATGCAGACTGAAGAACTGAAGATTGATGTTTAAGAAGTTAGAATAAATTCGCGTTGCAAGTATAGTTTCTAAACCAAGCAATCAACCTTTCTTACAAAAGTTTTGGTTGTCACAAGTAACAAACCCCTTTAAAATTAATAACCAAAGTATTTAAACCTTGGGTCGTCTTCTCAAGGAACTGCAGGGAGGTATGTTCTTACTATTGGTTATGAAGATTGTAAATTGGGGTTTTGAAAGTAAGGAACAAGTAATTTGAATGATAAGTAAAATAAATAAATAACTGTAAAATAAACTCTTGACAAGGTATGAGAAATTGGAAGTCCTATTCTAGTTATCCTTATCAATGGAGACGAGAATTGAATTTTAATCCCACTTAGTTAGCCTTTACTAAAGCAAGGGAAGATCAAGTGGATTAATTAGTTTGATCTTCAGGTTCTAGTCAATTCCTAAGAAAGGACTGGAATTATTGAAGTTCAATTCAATTAGCAAAGATAACAATTATCGATCACGTTGAGTTTGATAACTCCTGAGTTACTGATTTCTTAACCAAGACCAAAAGGGAAAAAGTAAATCTACTCGAATAAAAATATCTTCAGGTTGGAAGTAACAGTAACATAAACAAAAGAGAGCAATCATAAACTGAAATACCTCAAATTATATTAATTAAGAGAATTATCTGTAACATAGAAAAGTTCATAAATTAAATTGAGAAGATAATAAAAAGGAAAGTTGAACCTGATAAAAATGGACAATCATGAAAGCACGAAAGATCCTAAATCCTAAATACTAATCCTAAGAGAGAGAGGAGAGAACCTCTCTCTAAAAACTACATCTAAATCATGAAATTGTGTATTATGAGCTTGTGTTTATGAATGGATGTATTCTCCCACTTTATAGCCTCTAATCTGTGTTTTCTGGGCCGAGAACTGGGTCAAAAATAACCCAGAATTCGCTGGTTTCAAATTCAAACACGCTGGTTTTTTCATCACTTCGATGCGTCCGCGTAGACCACGCGTTTGCGTCACTTATCGTCAAAGCAACCATAGCAAATTATATATCAAATTGAAGCCCCGGACGTTAGATTTCCAACGCAACTAGAACCGCATCATTTGGACCTCTGTAGCTAAAGTTATAGCTGTTTGAGTGCGAAGAGGTCAGGCTGACAGCTTTGCAGTTCCTTCAACTTCTTGTATTCCTTCTATTTTTGCATGCTTCCTTTCCATCCTCTAAGCCATTCTTGCCCTATAAACTCTGAAATCACTTAACACACATATCAAGGCATCTAATGATAATAAGAGAGGATTAATATTAGCAATTTAAAGGACCAGGAAACATATTTTCAATCATAGCACAAAATTAGGAAGGAAAACGTAAAACCTTGCAAATAGTATGAATAAGTGGGTAAAGAGTTGATAAAAATCACTCAATTGAGCACCAGATAAACCATAAAATAGTGGTTTATCAACCTTCCCACACATAAACATTAGCATGCTAAGTGGTATGCGAAATTGTTACTCAGGTTGTGAATTATTGTACGAAATTGATTTCCTGGCAATGGCACCAAAAACGGATGCACAGAACCATGGTCTAAACATATTTTCACAACTTCGCATAACTAACCAGCAAGTGCACTGGGTCGTCCAAGTAATAAACCTTACGTGAGTAAGGGTCGATCCCACATAGATTGTTGGTATGAAGCAAGCTATGGTCACCTTGTAAATCTCAGTCAGGCAGATAAGCGTATGGAGATGCTTTCGTCCCTCTGAACCTCTGCTTTTCTGCTGTCTTCATCCAATCAGTCTTCCTCCTTTCTATGGCTGGATTTATGCAAGGGCATCACCGTTGTCAGTGGCTACATCCCCTCCTCTTGTGAAAATGGTCCAAGATGCCTTGTCACGGCACGGCTAATCATCTGAGGTTCCCGATCATGTTGGAATAGGATTCACCCTCCTTTTGCGTCTGTCACTACGCCCAGCACTCGCGAGTTTGAAGCTCGTCACAGTCATTCAATCATTGAATCCTACTCGGAATACCACAGACAAGGTTTAGACTTTCCGGATTCTCTTGAGTGCCACCCTCATTCTAGCTTACACCACGAAGATTCCGATTAAGAGATCTAAGAGACACTCATTCAATCTAAGGTAGAACGGAAGTGGTTGTCAGGCACACGTTCATAGGGAATGATGATGATTGTCACGTTCATCACATTCAGGTTGAAGTACGAATAAATATCTTAGAAGCGAAATAAGATGAATTGAATAGAAAACGGTATTACTTTCCATTAATCTTTGAGGAACAGCAGAGCTCCACACCTTAATCTATGGAGTGTAGAAACTCTACCGTTAAAAATACATAAGTGAAAGGTCCAGGCATGGCCGAAAGGCCAGCCCCCTAGAACGTGATCACAGGATCAGAATACAATCCAAGATGTCTAATACAATAGTAAAAAGTTCTATTTATAATAAACTAGTTACTAGGGTTTACAGAAGTAAGTAATTGATGCATAAATCCACTTCCGGGGCCTACTTGGTGTGTGCTTGGGCTGAGCTTGAATGTTCCACGTGCAAAGGCTCTTTCTGGAGTTGAACGCCAGGTTGTAACGTATTTCTGGCGTTCAACTCTGGTTTGTGACTTGTTTCTGGCGTTTAACTCCAGACAGCAGCGTAGAACTGGCGTTCAACGCCCTTTTACGTCATCTAAACTCGTTCAAAGTATGGACTATTATACATTGCTGGAAAGCCCTGGATGTTTAATTTCCAACGCAATTAGAAGCGCGCCATTTTGAGTTCTGTAGCTCCAGAAAATCTACTTTGAGTGCAGGGAGGTCAGAATCCAACAGCATCAACAGTCCTTCTTCAACCTCTGAATCTGATTTTTGCTCAAGTCCCTCAATTTCAGCCAGAAAATACCTGAAATCACAGAAAAACACACAAACTCATAGTAAAGTCCAGAAATGTGAATTTAACATAAATACTAACGAAAACATCCCTAAAAGTAACTAGATTCTACTTAAAACATACTAAAAACAATGCCAAAAAGCGTATAAATTATCTGCTCATCACAACACCAAACTTAAATTGTTGCTTGTTCCCAAGTAACTGAAAATCAAATAGGATAAAAAGAAGAGAATATACTATAAATTCCAAACTATCAATGAAACATATCTCCAATCAGATGAGCGGGACTTGTAGCTTTTTGCCTCTTGAATAGTTTTGGCATCTCACTTTATCCATTGAGGTTCAGAATGATTGGCATCTATAGGAACTCAGAGTTCAAATAGTGTTATTGATTCTCCTAGTTCAGTATGATGATTCTTGAACATAGCTTTTTTATGAGTCTTGGCCGTGGCCCTAAGCACTTTGTTTTCCAGTATTACCACCGGATACATAAATGCCACAGACACATAACTGGGTGAACCTTTTCAGATTGTGACTCAGCTTTGCTAAAGTCCCCAATTAGAGGTGTCCAGGGTTCTTAAGCACACTCTTTTTTTGCTTTGGACCTTGACTTTAACCGCTCAGTCTCAAGTTTTCACTTGACACCTTCACGCCACAAGCACATGGTTAGGGACAGCTTGGTTTAGCCACTTAGGCCAGGATTTTATTCCTTTAGGCCCTCCTATCCACTGATGCTCAAAGCCTTGGGATCCTTTTTATTTGCCCTTGCCTTTTGGTTTTAAGGGTTATTGGCTTTTTGCTCTTGTCTCTTGGTTTTAAGAGCTTTTGGCTTTTTCTGCTTGCTTTTTCTTTTTCTTATTTTTTTCGCTATTTTTTTCTTTTTTTTTTCTGCAAGCTTTTTTCTTTGCTGCTTTTTCTTGCTTCAAGAATAATTTTTATGATTTTTCAGATTATCAAATAACATGTCTCCTAGTCATCATTCTTTCAAGAGCCAACATATTTAACATTCTTTAACAACAACTTCAAAAGACATATGCACTGTTCAAGCATTCATTTAGAAAACAAGAAGCATTGTCACCACATCAATATAATTAAACTAAGTTCAAGGATAAATTCGAAACTCATGTACTTCTTGTTCTTTTGAATTAAAACAATTTTTATTTAAGAGAGGTGATGGATTCATAGGACATTCATAACTTTAAGGCAAAGTTACTAAATACTAATGATCATGTAATGAAGACACAAACATAGATAAGCACTTAACATAGAAAACGAAAAACAGAGAATGTAAGAACAAGGAATGAGTCCACCTTAGTGACGGTAGCGTTTCCTTCTTGAGGAACCAATGATGTCCTTGAGCTCTTCTATGTCTCTTCCTTGTCTTTGTTGCTCCTCCCTCATTGCTTTTTGATCTTCTCTAATTTCATGAAGGATGATGGAGTGCTCTTGATGTTCCACCCTCAATCACAGCTCTTGCTGTGGCTAGGAAAGATCTTCCTAGGATGATAGATTCATCCTCTTCCTTTCCAGTATCCAGGACTATGAAATCAGCAGGGATGTAAAGGCCTTCAACCTTTACTAACACGTCCTCTACTTTTCCATAAGCCTGTTTTCTTGAATTGTCTGCCATCTCTAATGAGATTTTAGCAGCTTGTACCCCATAGATTCCCAGTTTCTCTATTACAGAGAGGGGCATGAGGTTTATTCCTGAACCAAGGTCACACAGAGCCTTAAAGATCATGGTGCCTATAGTACAAGGTATTATGAACTTTCCAGGATCCTGTCTCTTCTGAGGCAATGTCAGTTGATCCAGATCACTTAGTTCATTGGTGAACAAGGGAGGTTCATCTTCCCAAGTATCAATGCCAAATAATTTGGCATTTAGCTTCATGATTGCACCAAGGAACTTGGCAGCTTGCTCTTCAGTAACATCCTCATTCTCTTCAGAAGAGGAATACTCATCAGAGCTCATGAATGGCAAAAGGAGGTTCAATGGAATCTCTATGGTCTCTAGATGAGCCTCAGAGTCCTTTGGTTCCTCAGAGGGAAGCTCCTTATTGATCACTGGACGTCCCAGGAGGTCTTCCTCCTTGGGATTCATGTCCTCTCCTTTCCTTACAGGTTCGGCCATGGTGCTTATGTCAATGGCCTTGCACTCTCCTTTTGGATTCTCTTCTGTATTGCTTGGGAGAGTACTAGGAGGGATTTCAGTGATCCTTTTACTCAGCTAGCCCACTTGTGCTTCCAAATTACTAATGGAAGTCCTTGTTTCATTCATGAAACTTACAGTGGCCTTGGATAGATCAGAGGCTAAGTTTGCTAAATTAGAGGTATTTTGTTCAGAGTTCTCTGTCTGTTGCTGAGTGGATGATGGAAAAGGTTTATTATTGTTAAACCTGTTTCTTCCACCATTATTAAAGCCTTGTTGAGGCCTTTGATCCTTCCATGAGAGATTTGGATGATTTCTCCATGATGGATTATAGGTGTTTCCATATGGTTCACCCATGTAATTTACCTCTGCTATTGCAGGGTTCTCAGGATCATAAGCTTCTTCTTCATAAGAAGCCTCTTGAGTACTGTTAGATGCAGCTTGCATTCCATTCAGACTCTGAGAAATCATATTGACTTGCTGAGTCAATATTTTGTTCTGAGCCAATATGGCATTCAGAGTATCAACTTCAAGAACTCCCTTCTTCTGAGGTGTCCCATTACTCACACGATTCCTCTCAGAAGTGTACATGAACTGGTTATTAGCAACCATGTCAATGAGTTCTTGAGCTTCTGCAGGCATTTTCTTTAGGTGAATGGATCCACCTGCAGAAGTATCCAATGACATCTTTGATAGCTCAGATAAACCATCATAGAATATATCCAGGATGGTCCATTCTGAAAGCATGTCAGAAGGACACTTTTTGGTCAGCTGTTTGTATCTTTCCCAAGCTTCATAAAGGGATTCACCTTCTTTTTGTCTGAAGGTTTGAACATCAGCTCTAAGCTTGCTCAGCTTTTGAGGAGGAAAGAACTTGGCTAAGAAAGCCGTGACCAGCTTATCCCAAGAGTTCAGGCTGTCTTTGGGTTGAGAGTCCAACCATATTCTAGCTCTGTCTCTTATAGCAAAAGGGAAAAGCATGAGCCTGCAGACTTCAGGATCTACTCCATTAGTCTTAACAGTATCACAGATCTACAAGAATTCAGTTAAGAACTAAAAAGGATCTTCAGATGGAAGTTTATGAAACTTGCAGTTCTGCTGCATCAGAGAAACTAGCTGAGGTTTCAGCTCAAAGTTGTTTGCTCCAATGGTAGGAATGGAGATGCTTCTTCCATGTTAATTGGAATTAGGTGCGGTAAAGTCACCAAGCATCCTCCTTGCATTATTGTTGTTGGGTTCGGCTGCCATCTCCTGTACTTGTTCGAAATTTTCAATAAGGTTGTCTCTGGATTGTTGTAATTTAGCTTCTCTTATTTTCCTCTTCAGAGTCCTTTCAGGTTCTGGATCAGCTTCAACAAGAATGCCTTTTTCTTTGTTCCTGCTCATAACAAAGAGAAGAGAACAAGAAAAGAAGAGGAATCCTCTATGTCACAGTAAAGAGGTTCCTTATTGTTAGTAGATGAATAAATAAATAGAATAAGATGAGAGAGGGAGAGGATTTTCGAAAATAATTTTTGAAAATAGTTTTTGAAAAAGGTTAGTAATTTTTGAAAATTAATTATGAAAAGGGTTAATAGTTTTTTGAAAATTCAAATAAGAAATCAAAATAATTAGTTAATTAAAAAGAAATTTTTTGAAAAAGAGGGAAGATATTTTCGAAAATTAGAGAGAGAGAGTTAGTTAGGTAGTTTTGAAAAAGGTAAGAACAAACAAAAAGTTAGTTAGTTAGTTGAAACAAATTTTGAAAAGATAAGAAGTTAGGAAGTTAGAAAAGATATTTTGAAATCAATTTTTTTAAAAAGATAAGATAAGAAGATATTTTTGAAAAGATATGATTGTAATTAGTTTTTTTGAAAAAGATTTGATTTTTAAAATCACAATTAATGACTTGATTCACAAGAAATCACAAGATATGATTCTAGAACTCAAAGTTTGAATCTTTCTTAACAAGCAAGTAACAAACTTGAAATTTTTGAATCAAAACATTAATTGATGATGTTATTTTCGAAAATATGATGTAAAATTAAGAAAAATATTTTTGAAAAATATTTTTGAAATTTTTGAAAATAACTAAAAAAATGGAAAAAAGATTTGATTTTTGAAAAAGATTTAGAAAAAGATAAGATTTTTTTTTAAATTGAAAATTTGATTTGACTCATAAAAACAACTAGATTTTAAAAATTTTTGAAAAAGTCAAATCTAATTTTCGAAATTTTTAAGAGAGAAAAAGGGAAAGATATTTTTTTTATTTTTGAATTTTTATGATGAGAGAGAAAAACAAGAAAAATGATGCAATGCATGAAAGTTATGGATCAAAACAATGAATGCATGCAAGAATGCTATGAATGTCAAGATGAACACCAAGAACACTATGAAGATCATGATGAACATCAAGAACACATTTTTGAAAAATTTTGAATGCAAAGAAAGCATGCAAGACACCAAACTTAGAATTCTTTAATGCTTAGACATAAAGAATTCAGGAATGCATATGAAAAACAAGAAAAGACACAAAACATGCAAATGCAAAGATCAACTTATAACTTGAAGATCATGAAGAACACTATGAATGCATGAATTTTCGAAAAATGCAATATGAATATGCAATAGACACCAAACTTATAACTTGACTCAAGACTCAAACAAGAGACATGAAATATTTTTTATTTTTATGATTTTATGAAATTTTTTTTTGTTTTTATTTTATATTTTTCGAAAATCATTTGAAAAAAGAAAAATAAGGATTCCAAAATTTTTAATATGAATTCCAGGAATCTTATGCTCTTTAAACTAAAGCTCCAATCAAAGGGTCAAGCATGGCTTAATAGCCAGCCAAGCTTTAGTATGCTATTACATGCATCAGCTAATTTGCTAAGAAAGACAAAGAAGCTCTTTTCTTGAGTATAAGTGAAACCTTAGTCCAAAAGAATTTAGACATGGCTTTACAGCCAATCAGGCTTCAACAAGCTTTATGAAACACTAGAATTCATTCTTAAAAATTCTGAAGAAAAATATATTTTTGAAAACATTTTTTTTTCGAAAACAAAAGAAAAATTTTTGAAAGATTTTTGAAAATTTTTTGAAAACAAAACAAAAGAAAATTACCTAATCTGAGCAACAAGATGAACCGTCAGTTGTCCAAACTCGAACAATCCCCGGCAACGGCGCCAAAAACTTGGTGTTGTTGCCGGATCAAACTTGGCACTGATGTTACCGGACCAAAAGCTTGCCGAAAACTCGAACAATCCCCAGCAACGGCGCCAAAAACTTGGTATGCGAAATTGTTACTCAGGTTGTGAATTATTGTACTAAATTGATTTCCTGGCAATGGCACCAAAAACGGATGCACAGAACCATGGTCTAAACATATCTTCACAACTTCGCATAACTAATCAGCAAGTGCTCTGGGTCGTCCAAGTAATAAACCTTACGTGAGTAAGGGTCGATCCCACGGAGATTGTTGGTATGAAGCAAGCTATGGTCACCTTGTAAATCTCAGTCAGGCAGATATAAAATAGTAATGGGGTTTTTGAAAATAAGTAATAAAAGAAGGATAGAAACACTTATATAATTCATTGGTGAGATTTTCAGATAAGCGTATGGAGATGCTTTCGTCCCTCTAAACCTCCGCTTTCCTGCTGTCTTCATCCAATCAGTCTTACTCCTTTCTATGGATGGCTTTATGCAAGGGCATCACCGTTGTCAGTGGCTACATCCCCTCCTCTTGTGAAAATGGTCCAAGATGCCCTGTCACGGCACGGCTAATCATCTGAGGTTCCCGATCATGTTGGAATAGGATTCACCCTCCTTTTGCGTCTGTCACTACGCCCAGCACTCGCGAGTTTGAAGCTCGTCACAGTCATTCAATCATTGAATCCTACTCGGAATACCACAGACAAGGTTTAGACTTTCCGGATTCTCTTGAATGCCGCCATCATTCTAGCTTACACCACGAAGATTCCGATTAAGAGATCTAAGAGACACTCATTCAATCTAAGGTAGAACGGAAGTGGTTGTCAGGCACACGTTCATAGGGAATGATGATGATTGTCACGTTCAACACATTCAGGTTGAAGAACGAATGAATATCTTAGAAGCGAAATAAGATGAATTGAATAGAAAACGGTATTACTTTGCATTAATCTTTGAGGAACAGCAGAGCTCCACACCTTAATCTATGGAGTGTAGAAACTCTACCGTTAAAAATACATAAGTGAAAGGTCCAGGCATGGCTGAAAGGCCAGCCCCCTAGAACGTGATCACAGGATCAGAATACAATCCAGGATGTCTAATACAATAGTAAAAAGTTCTATTTATAATAAACTAGTTACTAGGGTTTACAGAAGTAAGTAATTGATGCATAAATCTACTTCCGGGGCCCACTTGGTGTGTGCTTGGGCTGAGCTTGAATGTTCCACGTGCAGAGGCTCTTTCTGGAGTTGAACGCCAGGTTGTAACGTATTTCTGGCGTTCAACTCTGGTTTGTGACTTGTTTCTGGCGTTTAACTCCAGACAGCAGCATAGAACTGGCGTTCAACGCCCTTTTACGTCATCTAAACTCGTTCTAAGTATGGACTATTATATATTGCTGGAAAGCCCCTGATGTCCACTTTCCAACGCAATTGGAAGCGCGCCATTTTGAGTTATGTAGCTCCAGAAAATCCACTTTGAGTGCAGGGAGGTCAGAATCCAACAGCATCAGCAGTCCTTCTTCAACCTTTGAATCTGATTTTTGCTCAAGTCCCTCAATTTCATCCAGAAAATACCTGAAATCACAGAAAAACACACAGACTCATAGTAAAGTCCAGAAATGTGAATTTAACATAAAAACTAATGAAAACATCCCTAAAAGTAACTAGATTCTACTTAAAACATACTAAAAACAATGCCAAAAAGCGTATAAATTATCCGCTCATCACTAAGCTCAAGAGAAACTATAAAGGGGTGAAGAGGAATGGTAGAATGTATGAAATGCAACCTATCTATATGAATCCAACTACACGAAGAATGCTTTTTCCTACTTGGTTTAAAAGTAAATAAATTCTCCAAGAGTAAATATGAACTGGATTTCACAAATTCAAATCATAAAAATGAAGTGCAAATAGGCTTGTAGAAGAAAATAGCTCATGAAAGCCGGGAACAAAGAATCGAGCATCGAACCCTCACTGGGAGTGTATGCACTCTAATCACTCAAGTGTTTTAAGTTCGATTCTCTCAATTCTCTACTAACCTTGCTTTCTAAGGCTTTCTCTTCATCTAACAATCAACATAAATTTAATGCACAGATACACATATCAAGAAGTCTTTTAAGGGTTGTAATGGGGTTAGGGTCAAGGTAGGATTGTATTTGGCCAAGTGGACTAAAATCTGAATCCTTAATTAACTTAAACTTTCCACCTAACTTTAGACAATCCATGTAATCATAATACCACATCTAACTATCTATTAACCATGTTTTCCACATATTCATGCATTCTAATTTTCAAGTACAGTACATATGCATTGCTTTCACCATTTACTTTGGGGCATTTTGTCCCCTTTTTCTTATTTGCTATCTATTAAATTATTGGATGCATGAATCATGTCCTAAAAATTTTTTTCACATTTCATAAAATTCTAACATACTCAATTCTCAAACCAAATGTTTCCAAATTCAACTTTTCCCATACTTAATTCATGAGCACTCTCACTAGTCTAAGCTAACCAAGGATTCAAATTAAGGACATTATTGTTTTCCGCTTAGAGTTAATGATGTGCTAAAGTAAAGAACAAAGGGGTATAATAGGCTCAACATTGGTTTGCAAAGAATAATGAAAGGGTAAGGCCATATGGGTATGTAAGCTCAGTGAAACAAAGGCCTCAATCATGTATGTGTATGCATACATCAAATCATGGAAATATAGAATTAAGCAAGACAAAGATCACAATTTTAGAGAGAAAAACACACACCAAAAATAAAATATTGGTTGGTAAAATGCAACCAATTCAAATAGGCTAAAAAATCTCACAGGTTTTGTATGTTCGAGCTCTAAACCATGTTCTAGTATAATATTTCTTCAAACAAGTGTAACATTAAATTTTTTTCAAATTAGTGAAATGCTCTAAAAGTTTTTGAAAAAGAAAATATTTCTTCAACCAAGTGGTAAAATATGCACAAAATCAAACAAACATGCAATTAAATATGCAAATGTAGCAATTAACAAAGAAAATAAAATATTGGTGTTGAGAAGAAAATAACTAACCCATGGAGATCGGTATCGACCTCCCCACACTTAAAGATTGCACCGTCCTCGGTGCATACTAAGATGTGTAAGTGGACGGGTTGCTTCAACTGACGCTTTTCTCATCAAGGAATGTGCAGATGGACTTGTCTGTCTCCTCTTTTAGAAGTTTCTCCCTTTTTCCTTCTTCGGTGGCCAGCCTGAAAGAAGAGGAAATAGAAGAAAAAGTAACCCAAAAATAAAGATAATAAATAAAATATGGTTGGGTTAATGCCAAATAATGAGGGTCTCAATTACATGGTACCTACAACATGCAAGTGAGAAAACAGTAGAAGTACATGGCAAATCAAGAGTGCAAAAAGTTACAACAATAGGGAAGAGAGTGTGGAAGGAAAGATAATATAAATTTATGTCAATACAAAATTAATACAAATATCATAAAAGATTAGCATTGACTTAAATAATATTACCTAACAGTGTAAAACAAGTCACTGAGCACCAAAATAATACCAGAAAAGACATAACAGTTGAATAAGAACATTTGAACACCAATGGTGAAATAATAAATTTAGAAAAGAAAATAAAAATATGCACAAGATTAAAATGCAATGAATGAAAGTAAGCAATTAAATTAAATAAAATAAAATGAAAGTAAAAAAGGATGAGAAGATAAAAAGATGAAGAGAAAGAAAGTAAGAAAGAAAGAAGAAAGAAGAAAAGATAGAAGAAATTAGGATTGGGGAAGAAAATATAATATATCTGGCTGATCTGGATAAGATGTGCGCCGCATGTGATGCGGACGCGTGAGTGACGCGATCGCGTGGTGCGCGATAAGGTCAGGTGATGCCGACGCGTGGGTCACGCGATTGCGTGGCCTGATTTGTGCTATTAGCGCGAGTGCAGCCTCGCGTTCGCGCAACTCTCTGTTCGAAATTCTTTTGCCAAATTTTGGGTGACGCGGTCGCGTGGTTGGCGCGAACGCGTCAATGGCCATTTTCTTAAAATGACGTGGCCGCGTGGGGCACACGGTCGTGTGGTAGGGCTTGGGCTTCCAGCATGAGTCCAGCCCAACATACTGCCATACACCCCTTTACGTCGATTTTACAGAGCCACGCGTTCGCGTGGGTGACGCAAACGCGTGGGAGGAATTTTTCCCATATGACGCGGACGCGTCAGCAACACGGTCGCGTGGATCAATTTGTGCCAAAGGCACGCCTCTAGCCACGCTCTCGCATGACTTTCTGTTCGATTTCTTTTCTTCCCAATGCACTGGTGACGCGGACGCGTCAACTACGCTGCCGCGTCGCGTGCGTGCTTTTTTTTATATGTAATTATGCAGTATGCAATATGCAGTGCTAATGTAGATGCTATGAATACTTCTAGGTTCAATGAAAATAAAATAAAATAAAAACAAACAACACGAAATAAAATTGAAAAAGAAACGATCATACCATGGTGGGTTATCTCCCACCTAGCACTTTTAGTTAAAGTCCTTAAGTTGGACATTTGATGAGCTTCCTGTTATGGTGGCTTATGCTTGAATTCATCCAAAAATCTCCGCCAATGTTTGGAATTCCAACAGCCTCCGGGGTCCCAAACTAGGCAAGTAAAGCCTTTGAGCAGCTTCAAACAGATTCTTAGGCTCCCGGGGTGTTGAATGTCCGAACAGATTCCAGGATCCCAAACCTTGCTTTTGCACCCGTCTTCTTGTTGATCATCATGATTCCATTCGGGTGGCAAGCAATCTGAATTCTCACTAAAGCGGCCAACCAACTTCCTAGACCCATTCAGTTGAGCTTTACACCAAACTTTGCAGTTAAAATTTGAGTATGCAACCATATTGAACCTTGATTGACAACTCCAACCACTAACCATCTTCCTCTTACTCTTAATGCCACAAAGAGCTCTAAGTTGACCATCCGTCTCCAGTAGCCCATATTCAAGTGGAATTAGAAAGCTAAGGGATATGAATTTTACCCACTTGAATGTTGTGAAGGATGATGGCAACTTAGGGGGAAGTATTTCTAACGAATTTGCAGGCTCCACTCCCTTGTGCTTTTCTCAGACAACTTCCACCTCTTTGCAAGCTTCTTCAATTTCAACCTCTTCCTCTTGGTAGCTTTCTTCCAATTCAATCTCTTCTTCATTTCTCACCAAGGGCATGGGAGGCTGTGCCTCTTTTTGTTGATTCTCCATCTCTTGATCAACCTCTTCCAGGTCTCTAGCCATGATATGCCTTGGAGGTTGTACACCCTCCTCAACATCAAATGCAACCGTCTTGGAAGGAGGCTCTATGTCATGACTTTCCCATGGAGGTTCAGCATCTCGCAAGTCTTCAACCATTTCTTCTTCTTCAATTATTCCGGCTTCCTCCACTTGTTCCAGTACAAATTCATGCTCCTTACTGTCCACTGGAGTTTCTAATGTCTCCTTCATGCTACGTTCTTCATTAGATTGTCCACATGAAGCCATGGGGGTTCCTTGAGTGTCCGAACGTCGGGAAGCTAATTGATTTATCGCTTGATTTAGTTGATATAGAGTTGCATGAAATTGATCCACTGTTTTCTTGACACGGTCCGTTGATTCTTGTTTCGCTTGGGTATCATAAGTAGGACCATAAGGCTCTTGGATTGATGGATATGGATATGGTTCATATGGAGGTGGTGGTTCTTAGGAGTAATTGGGTTGAAATTGGGTTGGTTCTATATATGGTTCATAAGGTGGTTGGTATGGTGGATCAGGGATAGGGTCATATGGAGGTGAATGGTGGAAAAGGGCTTGCTTGTGAGTATCGTGGTCCAAAGTCATGTTGAGCAGGGGGTTCATAGGCATATGGAGGTGGTTGTTGCCATGAGGGTTGATCAAATCCTTGTGGCTCCTCCCATCTTTGATTGTTCCATCCTTGATGCATGTTCTCATTGTAATCTCTTCTTCCTGCAACATAATTGTAACCAGACTCAAAGCCAAAGGGGTGAGAGTTCATAATAGCAAATAAAAATTAAAAATGAAAATAAAAATAAATTTAAATTAAAAGGTTATTGAAATTTAAATTTTAAATTTAAAAATTAAATTTTGAAATTTGAATTTTAAATTTTAAAATTTGAAAATTAAAATTTTGAAATTTGAAATTTAAATAATGAATTTTGAAATTTGATTTTTGAAATAAGATAAGATAAGATTTTGAAAAAGACATGATTTTTGAAAAAGATTTGAATTTTGAAATTTAAATTTTGAAATTTTAAATTTTGAAATTCTGAATTTTGAATTTTAAATTTTTTTTAAAATTTGAATTTTTAAAATTGAAATTTGAAATTTTGAAATTGAATTTTAAATTTTGAATTTTTGAATTTAATGAGGAAAGAAAAAACAATAAAATGACACAAAACTTAAAATTTTTAGATCAAAACGAAGAAAACAATTAAGAACAACTTGAAGGTCAAGATGAACATGAAGAACAACTTGAAGATCAAGATGAACACCAAGAACAATTTTTTGAAAAAAAAAATTTAATAACTAAATAAAAACCAATAACCTCTTAATTTATGAAAAAGCAAAAATAAAAACAAAAATAAAAAAAATAAACAAGCAAAAAGCAAATATTTACAATAACCAATAATAAGGCACATGTTTGCAATTCCCCGGCAACGGCGCCATTTTGAAGAACTGAAGATTGTTGGTTTAGAAGTTAGAATAAATTCGCGTTACAAATATAGTTTCTAAACCAAGCAATCAACCTTTCTTATAAAAGTTTTGGTTGTCACAAGTAACAAACCCCTTTAAAATTAATAAGCGAAGTATTTAAACTTCGGGTCATCTTCTCAAGGAACTGCAGGAAGGTATGTTCTTACTATTGGTTATGAAGATTGTAAATTGGGGTTTTGAAAGTAAGGAACAAGTAATTTGAATGACAAGTAAAATAAATAAATAACTGTAAAATAAACTCTTGGCAAGGTATGAGAAATTGGAAGTCCTATCCTAGTTATCCTTATCAATGGAGACGAGAATTGCATCTTAATCCCACTTAGTTAGCCTTTACTAAAGCAAGGGAAGATCAAGTGGATTAATTAGTCTGATCTTCAGGTTCTAGTCAATTCCTAAGAAAGGACTGGAATTATTGAAGTTCAATTCAATTAGCAAAGATAACAATTATCGATCACGTTGAGTTTGATAACTCCTGAATTACTGATTTCTTAACCAAGACCAAAAGGGGAAAAGTAAATCTACTCGAATAAAAATATCTCCAGGTTGGAAGTAACAGTAACATAAACAAAAGAGAGCAATCATAAACTGAAATACCTCAAATAACATTAATTAAGAGAATTATCTGTAACATAGAGAAGTTCATAAATTAAATTGAGAAGATAATAAAAAGGAAAGTTGAACCTGATAAAAAGGGACAATCATGAAAGCAAGAAAGATCCTAAATCCTAAATCCTAATCCTAAGAGAGAGAAGAGAGAACCTCTCTCTAAAAACTACATCTAAATCATGAAATTGTGTATTATGAGCTTGTGTTTGTGAATGGATGCATTCTCCCACTTTATAGCCTCTAATCTGTGTTTTCTGAACCGAGAACTGGGTCAGAAACAACCCAGAATTCGCTGGTTTCGAATTCAAACACGCTGGTTTTTTCGCCACTGCGACGCGTCCGCGTAGATCACGCGTTTGCGTCACTTATCGTCAGGGAAACTATGGCAAATTATATATCAAATCGAAGCCCCGGACGTTATTTCCAACGCAACTAGAACCGCATCATTTGGACCTCTGTAGCTAAAGTTATAATCGTTTGAGTGCGAAGAGGTCAGGCTGACAGCTTTGCAGTTCCTTCAACTTCTTGTATTCCTTCCATTTTTGCATGCTTCCTTTCCATCCTCTAAGCCATTCTTGCCCTATAAACTCTGAAATCACTTAACACACATATCAAGGCATCTAATGGTAATAAGAGAGGATTAATATTAGCAATTTAAAGTCCCAGGAAACATGTTTTCAATCATAGCACAAAATTAGGAAGGAAAACGTAAAACCATGTAAATAGTATGAATAAGTGGGTAAAGAGTTGATAAAAATCACTCAATTGAGCACAAGATAAACCATAAAATAGTAGTTTATCACAGACATCATGAGGTCTTTTCAAGGTTGTAATGGGGCTAAGGTAAAGGTGAGGATATATGTATGGCCAAGTGAGCTATAATATGAATCTTTGACTAACCTAAGTTCTCACCTAACATACACACACTCTATATAACTCTAAAATCATGCCTAGCTACCCAAAATTCCCACTTTTGCATCACATACTCATGTATTAAATTTTTCTTTAATTTCACCACATATGCATTGATCTTTTATTAAACTTAACATTGAGGTAATTTTGTCCCCTATTTAGTTATTTATTTATTTATATTGTAATAAATTTTTTTTTTTGAAAGCAAAACACAACATATTAATGCATATGGTTTTCCTGGTCTCACATGAGTGTCCACCCAAATTCTCACTATTCAAATAAATTAGAAACATAGCACATTCCCATTAACCCATGTCCCCACAATTCCCCACACCTAATTGATATACAATCTCTATCTTAAGCTAACCAAAAATTTAACTGGGATAATTAATTATTATTCCGCTTAAGGCTAGTGATGTGGTAATATAAAGAATAAATGGGGATTAAAAGGCTCAAAGTGGCAAACGAAGGTAATTAGAATGGTAGGCTATTTGGTATAAGTGAGCAAACAACAAATGATGGCCTCAATCACATATAAGCATGAACTTACACTAAATAATGGACATATAGACTGGAACAAAGCAAAGATTGCAATCATAGATAAGAAACACACAAGAATAAAATATTATGGTTAAATAATGTAACCATGCTATTAATCTCAAAAACTCACGGGTTGTGTGTTCTTTAGCTTAAAAACCATCTTCCAATTATATATATATATATATATATATATCATGCAAGTTACCAAAAGGTTTTAACTCAAATCAATGTGAATCTTAAATGCCTTTCCTAAAAGATAAATATATTTCTTGAAAATTTTATCAATTGACCAACATTTATTATTATATATATATATATATACTAAATGAAATGTTGTGATAATGAAAAACTAAAAGTTTTTAGTTTATCCCTTTTTTCAATCAAATCAATTTCTCATATGCCAAAGGGTAAACTAAGTTCAATGATCCATGTTTTCCACATCACAACTAATAAACTAAAAGTGCATTTTAAGCTAAATATCTAAGATATATACAAGCCCAAAGTGCAAAATGCAATAAAGTAAAAATAAACAGAAGTATAATAAAATAGAAATGTGCAACTACTAAAAGAGAAATAAAATAAAATAAAATAAAGCAAAATACAAAATAAAGTAAAATAGGACAAAATTCTGAAATAGTTTACCAAAATAAAATCTGTCGGAGACGGCAACCTCCCCACACTTATATCATAGCATCGTCCTCGATGCTCTGTCAAGCTGGGTGTGACGGGTCATCGCCTACTGAAGGGTGTGCTGCTAGCTCTGGCGGCGGTGACTGTGCAGGTGCCTGTGGCTCTGCAAGCTGCTCAAGCTGAGGCTCTTCGTGTTGTGCCTGCTGCTGGTCCTCCTCTTGTGCATCCTCCTCCTGCTCATCCTCCTCCTCCTCAAAGTGCTCCGATGGTGTGTCAGGCTCGGAGGGGATGTCAGGATGCGCTGACCTCACAATCAACTTCAGATGTTCATAGCGTCGCTTATTGCGACACTCAGACTGCTCATAACGCCGCTGATTGCGGCGCTCCATCTGATTAAGGCGCTCAAAGAGGCGGTGCACTAGATGGTAGACTGGCTGAGAAGCGGATGATAGTGCAGTGGAATGTAGAGCAGGGAAGCGTGGCTTCTGCTCTGGTTGCAACGATGGTAGGGAGAAGGGGAAGAGAAGTAGGAAAAGAAGAAGAAGAAAGGAGGGAGAGGGGGCAGTCGGTGGCGGTTCGGGGTCGCCGGTGGTGGCTGCGGTGTGAGGGTGATGTGTGGGTGAATGGTGGAAAGGGGCTTGTAAGTAGAGTGGTTCAAAGCTATGTTGAATAGGGGGTTTAAACGTATATTATGGTGGGTGTTGATTGTCACGAAGAGGTCCACTATAACTATTGTCTTGGTAAGCATCATAGAATGGTTGTTGATAATACCTTGGAGGTGGTTGTTGCTAAGAGGGTTGATCAAATCCTTGTGGCTCCTCCTATCGTTGATTGTCCCATCCTTGATCCAAGCTCTAATTGTAATTTCCTCTTCCTACAACATGATTGTAACCAAACTCATAGCCAAAGGGGTGAGAATTCATAGTATCAATAGAAAATAAAAACAAACACTGAGAAGAAATAATGAAATCAAACTCCTAAAAATAGAAACGACTAAGAAAGAAACAAAAAATCAAATTTATTCACAATATTCACAATAACCAATAATAAGGCACAACTTTCATTCACATAATTTTAAGTTTTAGATGTAGTTTTCTAGAGAGAGGGGATCTCTCCTCTCTCTAGGTTTTTGGATTCTTAGGATTAGCTATTTTCAATTTTAGATTTCCATCTTAGTTTAATTTAGTTTTCTTCTACTCTTATTAGTTCTATAACGTTAGTTTATCTATTTCTCTTGTTGGTTTATTTATTTTCCCAATTTAGTTTATGAACCCTTCATGTTAGATTCAATTTCCTATTTAATGCAATTTGAGGTATTTCATGTTTATTGCTTCATGCTTTAATTGTTATCATTGATGCTTGCAATTGTTGGTTTTTCTATGTTTTTATGTTATGCCTTCCAAGTATTTGACAAAATGCTTGGGAGGGTTTTAAGTTAGATTTTTATATCCTTAGCTTTTATAGAGTAATTGGAGACTCTTGAGTTATCAAACTCCTTTATTGATTGATAATTGAAAGGTGATGATTGATTTGGATACCTCTAGGGCTAGTATTTCCTTAGGAGTTGACTAGGACTTGAGGAATCAAATTGATTCATCCACTTGACTTTCCTTCATAGTTAGAGGTTAATTAAGTGGTAGCAATGGACAATTGATGTCACAATTGATAAGGATAACTAGGATAGGACGTCTAGTTCTCATACTGATGCACGGAAAATTTGTCTCGCAACGAATTTCCTTCGGCAAGTGTACCGAATTTGTCGTCAAGTAAAAACTCACAATAGAGTGAGGTCGAATCCCACAAGGATTCATTGATCAAGCAACTTTAATTAGAGGAA
This sequence comes from Arachis hypogaea, assembly GCF_003086295.3. Classification (NCBI taxonomy): domain Eukaryota; kingdom Viridiplantae; phylum Streptophyta; class Magnoliopsida; order Fabales; family Fabaceae; genus Arachis; species Arachis hypogaea. Next base: position 79,983,632 of record NC_092048.1, on the reverse strand, counting down.
TGTTCTAGTTGAGCGAATCAGAAATTTAGTTGAGAATTGCAGAAAGTTAAATGCGAGAAAGTAAATGACAGAAAGTAAATTGCAGAATCTTAAATGGGAATGGGGGAATTGCTCATAAATGTAAATGACAGAAATTAAAGAGATTGGGTAAGATCAGAAATGGGGAGTTCATTGGGCTTAGGAGATGTTGCATTCTCCGGATCAATCTCATTTTCATCTCTTCCTCAATCAATGCACTCATTGATCTCCTTGGCAATCTTAAGTGATTGAATTACAATTTCTTGTAATTGAATCTCTCAAATCTTGATCAATAGCCAATTCCTTGGTCAATTGCTCATGAGAAGAGATGAAGTATGGTCACTGATTATACCACATGCATTTTCCAAATCAAGTATTGAGAGGATTATAGTCACATATCCATCCAAACCCAATTTGGTCCAGCATGAGAAAGCATTTCTAGCTTGATCTCTTCATTCCTCTTCCAAGGTTCAGAAGAGATCCAAGTATGAATAGTTTCTTTTCCAAGATCACTATCCAATTGGATGAAGATCGAAAGCTTTCAAGTAAAATCAAGAGAAAAGATAGAAGAAGAATAATGAAAACTAGTATTGATCCATCAAATTACAACAGAGCTCCCTAACCCAATGAAAGGGGTTTAGTTGTTCATAGCTCTGGAAAATGAAAACAAAGATAGAGAATACATAATGAAAACTAGAAGTGCAGAGAAAGTAAATACAGGAAGTAGTTCTATGCTATTTTCCAACTCCTGGAACTCCCAAAATAATTCAAAGCTACTCCTATATGTACTACTCTTCTCATCTTCTAGTTGGCTCTTCAAGTCTTGGGCCTTTAGATCTTGAGTTTGAAGCAGTTCTTTTCTTTATTTGGGCTTGGCTCTACTTGCAGAGAGAAAGTGTGAAGTGGGCAGAGACTTTAGCTCATGGCGTTAGGGGTGTTAACATTTAGTGAAAATATGAGTTCGAGAACGTTAGTGACAATCAACTTTCTCACTAACGTTCCTAAGTAAAAGCCACGTTAACTTCAACGTTAGTGGCACAAACGTTGCCACTAACGTTGCCTCTAGGTCCTTCGCACACGTTATTGGGGGCTTAACTTTCCCAATAACGTTGAAAAGCCCCCCTTGCTCCTACGTTAGAGCCCACGTTAACTTAGTTAACGTGGCTCTTTAACGTGGGCTTGCCATCCTTCGAGAACGTTAGTGACACTCAACATTGTCACTAACGTTCCAATGTGCCCCCATGTCTCACGTTAGAGCCCACGTTAACTTAGTTAATGTGGCTCTTTAACATGGCATTGCTTAGCCATCCCCAACGTTAGTGACAATGTTGAGTGTCACTAACGTTGGCTCATCTTTTACTCATCCACGTTAGCTTCCACGTTAACTAAGTTAACGTGGGAGTTAACGTGGCTCATAGTGGCTTGTGTGGCTCCTTCCAACGTTAGTGACAATGTTGAGTGTCACTAACGTTGGCCATCACCTTCTTCTTTCACGTTAGCCTCCACGTTAACTAAGTTAACGTGGAAGTCAACGTGGCTCCTTGGGGTTGTGTGGTTGCTTCCAACGTTAGTGACAATGTTCGGTGTCACTAACGTTGTCGACCACCCTTGCCTCTTCACGTTAGCTTCCACGTTAACCAAGTTAACGTGGGAGTTAACGTGGCATTGTGCACTTAGGCCAACGTTAGTGACAATGTTGAATGTCACTAACGTTTGCTTCCTTTCCCACTTTTAACGTTAGAGGCCACGTTAACTAAGTTAACGTGGACTCTAACGTAGCCACTTATGAGCATTGGCCAACGTTAGTGATAATGTTAAGTGTCACTAACGTTGGCTCAAATTTAGTTAACGTGGACTCTAACGTGGCCACTTATGAGCATTGGCCAACGTTAGTGATAATGTTAAGTGTCACTAACGTTGGCTCAAATTTCCTTCTTCACATTAGAGTTCACGTTAACTTAGTTAACGTGGACTCTTAACGTGGGTAATGATGGCTTCGAGAGCGTTATTGGCAGTCACTTTTCTCATTAACTTTGCAAGTCACCTCCCATTCCTTGCTTCCTTTGGTCCTGAAATCAGGCAATAGAGTGCATCAAAGTTCTAGTCCAAGTCATGGGTAATGCAGCATACAATTTGTCACTAAACTCATTCAAAATCCTCATGAAATCATGTAAAATGCACAATGTATGCTTGAATCCAGGTGTAAGTGAATATCTACCCAAAACTAGCTTATTTCCTAAGAAAATGCATGAAACTACCCTAAAAACAGTAAAGAAAAGGTCAGTGAAACTGGCCAAAATGCCCTGGCATCACAACACCAAACTTAAAGCTTGCTTGTCCCTAAGCAAGTACTAGAACAAGAGAATGATGAATGAAATGCCAAGAGAAATGAGTCATTCTTGTGGAAGTCATGTCACTGATTTTATGGTGGTTTCATGCATAGCAACTTAGGTTCATTCCTGGCTTTCAGACCTTTATCATGCCCTACAATACTCACTTTGCTTACATCCCATGAGACTTTTATTCATTGATCCTTTTATTGTCATTTCAGGGCTTATTGGTGTTCTTCAGGCTAAGTGTTCTGTAAGGGGGCAACTCTTTAAGATAAGCTTTCAGCCAACACTCCCGAACCAGTTGGTTCAAGGTGCTAGGTGTTGAGACACCCCTAAGGACTTACTCCCTCAAGTCTCTCCCCCATACATACACACCACAGGCATATAGTTTATTCATTTTCTTTTCTTGAGGACTTGGTGTCCAGCACCTCTTTCGGTTACTAAATGTTCTGTGGTGAGGGTTACTCTTGATAGTGGACTTTCAGCTGATAATCTCTAGTTAGTTAACCCAAGTTACCAAGTGATAAGGCACCCCTAAGAGCTTATTCATCCAATTAGATCCCTCACACAGGAACACCACAGACACATGCTTCAAGATTTAAAACCATTGGTGCCTAGCCTTATTGCTTAGTCTTTTTCTTTTATTCCTCAACTTTGATTGTTCTTTCCCTTTTTCTTATTAGGATCTTCTTATTTATTTAGTCTCATGGGGTGTGTCTCAAGTATAGTATTTGATGAGCGGATAATTTATACGCTTTTTGGCATTGTTTTTAGTATGTTTTTAGTAGAATCTAGTTACTTTTAGGGATGTTTTCATTAGTTTTTATGTTACATTCACATTTCTGGACTTTACTATGAGTTTGTGTGTTTTTTGTAATTTCAGGTATTTTCTGGCTGAAATTGAGGGACTTGAGTAAAAATCAGATTCAGAGGTTGAAGAAGGACTGCTGATGCTATTGGATTCTGACCTCCCTGCACTCAAAGTAGATTTTCTGGAGCTACAGAACTCAAAATGGCGCGCCTCCAATTGCGTTGGAAAGTAGACATCCAGGGCTTTCCAGCAATGTATAATAGTCCATACTTTGGCCGAGTTTAGATGACAGAAACTGGCGTTCAACGCCAGCTCTCTGCCGAATTCTGGCGTCCAGCGCCAGAAGCAAGTTGCAAAGTGGAGTTCAACGCCCAAAATGGCATAAAAGCTGGCGTTCAACTCCAAGAATGACCTCTCCACGTGTAGACTTCAAGCTCAGCCCAAGCACACACCAAGTGGGTCCCGGAAGTGGATTTATGCATCAATTACTTATTTCTGTAAACCCTAGTAACTAGTTTAGTATAAATAGGACTTTTTACTGTTATATTTATCATCTTTGGAATCATCTTTGGAATCATCTTTGGATTATATTTTGATCTATTGATCACGTTTGGGGGCTGGCCATTCGGCCATGCCTGGACCTTCATTACTTAAGTATTTTCAACGGTAGAGTTTCTGCACTCCATAGATTAAGGTGTGGAGCTCTGCTGTTCCTCAAAGATTAATGCAAAGTACTACTATTTTCTATTCAATTCATCTTATTTCGCTTCTAAGATATTCATTCGAACTTCAACCTGAATGTGATGAACGTGACAATCATCATCTTTCCCTATGAACGCGTGCCTGACAACCACTTCCGTTCTACATTAGATTGAATGAGTATCTCTTAGATCTCTTAATCAGAATCTTCGTGGTATAAGCTAGATTGATGGCGGCATTCATGAGAGTCCGGAAAGTCTAAACCTTGTTCGTGGTATTCCGAGTAGGACTCTGGGATTGAATGACTGTGACGAACTCCAAACTCGCGAGTGCTGGGCGTAGTGACAGACGCAAAAGGATAGTAAATTCTATTCCAGTATGATCGAGAACCTCCAAGATGATTAGCCATGCAGTGACAGCGCATCGGACCATTTTCACAGAGAGGAATAGGATGCAACCAAGACAAGGGTGATGCCTCCAGACGATTAGTCGTGCTATGACAGAGCATTTGGACCATTTTTCCGAGAGGATTGAAAGTAGCCATTGGCACCGGTGACATCCTTACACAAAGCCAGCCATAGAAAGGAGTAAGACGGATTAGATGAAGACAGCAGGAAAGCAGAGGTTCAGAGGAATGAATGCATCTCCATACGCTTATCTGAAATTCTCACCAATGATTTACATAAGTATTTCTATCCTTATTTTAGTATTAATTTCGAAAACTCCATAACTATTTTATATCCGCCTGACTGAGATTTACAAGGTGACCATAGCTTGCTTCATACCAACAATCTCCATGGGATCGACCCTTACTCACGTAAGGTTTATTACTTGGACGACCCAGTGCACTTGCTGGTTAGTTATGCGAAGTTGTGAAGATATGTTCAGACCATGGTTCTGTGCATCCGTTTTTGGTGCCATTGCCAGGGAATCAATTTCGAACAGTAATTCACAACCTGAGTAACAATTTCGCATACCAAGTTTTTGGCGCCGTTGCCGGGGATTGTTCGAGTTTGGACAACTGACGGTTCATCTTATTGCTCAGATTAGGTAATTTTCTTTTTGTTTTCTTTTCAAAAAATTTTCAAAAATCTTTCAAAAAATTTTCTCATCTGTTTTCGAAAAAAATAAAAAAATTGTTTTCAAAAATATATTTTTCTTCAGAATTTTTAAGAATGAATTCTAGTGTTTCATGAAGCATGTTAAAGCCTGGCTGGCTGTAAAGCCATGTCTCAATTCTTTTGGACTCAAGAGAAGAGCTTCTTTATCTTTCTTAGCAAATTGGCTGCTGAATGTAAAGTTCTACTAAAGCTTGGCTGGCTATTAAGCCATGCCTGACCCTTTGATTGGAGCTTTAGACTAAAGAGCATAAGATTTCTGGAATTCATATTAAAAATTTTGGAATCCTTATTTTTCTTTTTCAAAATGATTTTCGAAAAAAATTAAAAGAAAATACAAAAAAATCATAAAATCATAAAAATAAAAAACAATATTTTGTATTTCTTGTTTGAGTCTTGAGTCAGATTTAAAGTTTGGTGTCAATTGCATATTCATCTTGCATTTTTCGAAAAATTCATGCATTCATAGTGTTCTTCATGATCTTCAAGTTGTTCTTGGTAAGTCTTCTTGTTTGATCTTGATGTGTTCATGTTTTGTGTCTTTTCTTGTTTTTCATATGCATTCTTGAATTCTTAGTGCCTAAGCATTAAAGATTTCTAAGTTTGGTGTCTTGCATGTTTTCTTTGCATTAAAAATTTTTCAAAAATATGTTCTTGGTGTTCATCTTGACATTCAAAGTGTTCTTGGTGTTCATCTTGACATTCATAACATTCTTGCATGCATTCATTGTTTTGATCCAAAATTTTCATGCATTGCATCATTTTCATGTTTTTTCTCCCTCATCATTAAAAATTCAAAAATCAAAAAAATATCTTTCCCTTTTTCTCTCTCAAAATTTCGAAAATTAGATTTGACTTTTTCAAAAATTTTTGAAAATCTAGTTGTTTTTATGAGTCAAATCAAATTTTCAATTTAAAAATCCTCTCTTTTTCAAAATCTTTTTCAAAAATCAAATCTTTTTCATTTTTCTTAGTTATCTTCGAAAATTACAAAAATATTTTTCAAAATTCTTTTTCTTAATTTTATATCATAATTTTCGAAAATAACATCATCAACTAATGTTTTGATTCAAAAATTCAAGTTTGTTACTTACTTGTTAAGAAAGATTCAAACTTTGAGTTCTAGAATCATATCTTGTGATTTCTTGTGAATCAAGTCATTAATTGTGATTTTTAAAATCAAATCTTTTTCAAAACTAATTTCAATCATATCTCTTCAAAAATATCTTCTTACCTTATCATTTTCAAAATTTGATTTTAAAATATCTTTTCTAACTTCTTATCTTCTTATCTTTTCAAAATTGATTTTCAAATTTGTTTCAACTAACTAACTAACTTTTTGTTTGTTTCTTATCTTTTTCAAAACTACCTAACTAACTCTCTCTCTCTCTAATTTTTGAAAATATCTTCCCTCTTTTTCGAAAATTCTTTTTAATTAACTAATTATTTTAATTTTTTTTATTTTAATTTTCGAAAATTACTAACCTTTTTCAAAAACTATTTTCGAAAATCACTAACTCTTTTTCAAAAATTATTTTCGAAAATTCCCTTTCTCTCTTATCTCATTCTATTTATTTATTCATCTACTAACACTCCTCTTCATCTCACATCTCTGCTCTCCTCACCCTTGTGTTTCTTTCCTTACATTACATTCTTTGTCCCCTTCCTTTCTTCCACTCACACAGGGACTTCTATACTGTGGTATAAAGGATCCCTATTATTATTATTATTATTATTATTTTTTCTGTGCCCTCTTCTTTGTCATATGAGCAGGAGCAAGGACAAGAATATTCTTGTTGAAGCAGATCCAGAACCTGAAAGGACTCTGAAGAGGAAACTAAGAGAAGCTAAATTACAACAATCCAGAGATAACCTTTCAGAAATTTTCGAACTGGAAGATGAGATGGCAGCCGAAAATAATAATAATGCAAGGAGGATGCTTGGTGACTTTACTGCACCTAATTCCAATTTACATGGAAGAAGCATCTCCATTCCTGCCATTGGAGCAAACAACTTTGAGCTGAAACCTCAGCTAGTTTCTCTGATGCAGCAGAACTGCAAGTTTCATGGACTTCCATCTAAAGATCCTTTTCAGTTCTTAACTGAATTCTTGCAGATATGTGATACTGTTAAGACTAATGGAGTAGATCCTGAAGTCTACAGGCTCATGCTTTTCCCTTTTGCTGTAAGAGACAGAGCTAGAGTGTGGTTGGATTCTCAACCCAGAGATAGCCTGAACTCTTGGGACAAGCTGGTCACGGCTTTCTTAGCCAAGTTCTTTCCTCCTCAAAAGCTTAGCAAGCTTAGAGTGGATGTTCAAACCTTCAGACAGAAAGAAGGTGAATCCTTCTATGAAGCTTGGGAAAGATACAAGCAGCTGACCAAAAAGTGTCCTTCTGACATGCTTTCAGAATGGACCATCCTGGATATATTCTATGATGGTTTATCTGAGCTACCAAAGATGTCATTGGATACTTCTGCAGGTGGATCCATTCACCTAAAGAAAACGCCTGCAGAAGCTCAAGAACTCATTGACATGGTTGCTAATAACCAGTTTATGTACACTTCTGAGAGGAATCCTGTGAGTAATGGGACGCCTATGAAGAAGGGAGTTCTTGAAATTGATACTCTGAATGCCATATTGGCTCAGAATAAAATATTGACTCAGCAAGTCAATATGAGTTCTCAGAGTCTGAATGGAATGTAAGCTGCATCCAACAGTACTCAAAAGGCATCTTCTGAGGAAGAAGCTTATGATCCTGAGAACCCTGCAATAGCAGAGTTAAAATACATGGGTGAACCATATGGAAACACCTACAATCCATCATGGAGAAATCACCCAAATCTCTCATGGAAGGATCAAAAGCCTCAACAAGGCTTTAATAATGGTGGAAGAAACAGGTTTAGCAATAGCAAGCCTTTTCCATCATCCACTCAGCAACAGACAGAGATTTCTGAGAAGAATCCATCTAACTTAGCAAATTTAGTCTCTGATCTATCTAAGGCCACTGTGAGTTTCATGAATGAAACAAGGTCTTCCATTAGAAATTTGGAAGCACAAGTGGGCCAGCTGAGTAAAAGGATCACTAAAATCCCTCCTAGTACTCTCCTAAGCAATACAGAAGAGAATCCAAAAGGAGAGTGCAAGGCCATTGAATTAATTACCATGGCCGAACCCACAAGAGAGGAGAAGGACGTGAATCCCAAGGAAGAAGACCTCCTGGGACGTCCAGTGATCAATAAGGAGCTTCCCTCTGAGGAACCAAAGGAATCTGAGACTCATCTAGAGACCATAGAGATTCCATTGAATCTCCTTGTGCCATTCATGAGCTCGGATGAATATTCCTCCTCTGAAGAGAATGAGGATGTTACTGAAGAGCAAGCTGCCAAGTTCCTTGGTGCAATCATGAAGCTAAATGCCAAATTATTTGGTATTGAAACTTGGGAAGATGAACCTCCCTTGTTCACCAATGAACTAAGTGATCTGGATCAACTGACATTGCCTCAGAAGAGACAGGATCCTGAAAAGTTCATAATACCTTGTACCATAGGCACCATGATCTTTAAGGCTCTGTGTGATCTTGGTTCAGGAATAAACCTCATGCCCCTCTCTGTAATAGAGAAACTGGGAATATATGGGGTGCAAGCTGCTAAAATCTCATTAGAGATGGCAGACAATTCAAGAAAACAGGCTTATGGACAAGTAGAGGACGTGTTAGTAAAGGTTGAAGGCCTTTACATCCCTGCTGATTTCATAGTCCTGGATACTGGAAAGGAAGAGGATGAATCCATCATCCTAGGAAGACCTTTCCTAGCCACAACAAGTGCTGTGATTGATGTGGACAGAGGAGAATTGATCCTGCAATTAAATAAGGACAACCTTGTGTTTACAACTTAAGGATCTCTCTTTGCATCCATGGAGAGGAAGCAGAAAAAGCTTCTCTCAAAGCAGAGTCAACCAAAGCCCCCACAGTCAAACTCTAAGTTTGGTGTCAAACCCCCATATCCAAACTCTAAGTTTGGTGTTGGGCGGTCTCAACAAAGCTCTACAAATCTGTGAGGCTCCATGAGAGCCCACTGTCAAGCTATTGACATTAAAGAAGCGCTTGTTGGGAGGAAACCCAATGTTTATTTATCTAATTTTATTTTTATTTTTCATGTTTTCTTAGGTTCATGATCATGTGGAGTCACAAAATAAACGAAAAATTTAGAAACAGAATTAAAAACAGCAGAAGAAAAATCACACCCTGGAGGAAGCACCTGCCTGGCGTTCAACGCCAGAACAGAGCATGGTTCTGGCGCTAAACGCCCAAAATGGGCAGTATCTGGGCGCTGAACGCCCAAAATGGGCATCATCTGGGCGCTGAACGCCAGAATTGCACCCTGGAGAGGAGCTGGCGCTGAACGCCCAGAACAAGCATGGTTCTGGCGTTCAACGCCAGAAATGGGCAACAAATGGGTGTTGAACGCCCAAAATGGGCACCAACCTGGCGCTGAACGCCCAGAGTTGTGTGCAAGGGCATTTTACATGCCTAATTTGGTGCAAGGTTGTAAATCCTTGAACACCTCAGGATCTGTGGACCCCACGGAATCATCTCAGGATCTGTGGACCCCACAGGATCCCCACCTACCTCCACTCACTCTCTTCTCTCTTCTCAATCATCCTCTATTCCTAATAAACACTCTTCCCTATTAACCCTTCACCATTCACATCCACCCACTCTTCCCCATAAACCTACCCAATAAACTCCACCTACCTTCAAAATTCAAATCAATTTCCCGCCCAAACCCACCCATATGGCCGAAACTTAAACCCCCCTCCCTTCCCTATATATAGCCCTCCATTCTTCCTCATTTTCACACAACACAACCCTCTCTTCTCTTCTTGGCCGAAACACACCTTCCCCCTCTTCTCCATATTTTCTTCTTCTTCTTCATATTATTCTTTCTTCTCTTGCTCGAGGGCGAGCAATATTCTAAGTTTGGTGTGGTAAAAGCATAAGCTTTTTGTTTTTCCATTACCATTGATGGCACCTAAGACCGGAGAATCCTCTAGAAAAATGAAAGGAAAGACAAAAACTTCCACCTCCGAGTCATAGGAGATGGAAAGATTCATCTCCAAAGCTCATCAAGACCACTTCTATGATGTTGTGGCCAAGAAGAAGGTGATCCCCGAGGTCCCTTTCAAACTCAAAAGAAATGAGTATCCGGAGATCCGACATAAAGTTCAAAGAAGAGGTTGGGAAGTTCTAACAAATCCCATCCAACAAGTCGGCATCCTAATGGTTCAAGAGTTCTATGCCAATGCATGGATCACCAAGAACCATGATCAAAGTAAGAACCCGGATCCAAAGAACTATGTTACAATGGTTCGGGGGAAATACTTGGATTTTAGTCTGGAAAATGTGAGGTTGGCGTTTAACTTGCCTATGATGCAAGGAGATGAATGCCCCTACACTAGAAGGGTCAAATTTAATCAAAGGTTGGACCAAGTCCTCATGGACATATGTGTGGAAGAAGCTCAATGGAAGATTGACTCCAAAGGCAAGCCGGTTCAACTAAGAAGATTGGACCTCAAGACTGTGGCTAGAGGATGGTTGGAATTCATCCAACGCTCCATCATCCCCACTAGCAACCGATCTGAAGTTACTGTGGATCGGGCCATCATGATCCATAGCATCATGATTGGAGAAGAAGTAGAGGTTCATGAAGTTATCTCCCTTGAACTCTACAAAATAGCCGAAAAGCCCTCTCCTGGGGCAAGGCTAGCTTTTCCTCATCTTATCTGCCATCTATGTTACTCAGCTGGAGCTTCCATAGAAGGAGACATTCACATTGAGGAAGAGAAGCCCATCACTAAGAAAAAGATGGAGCAAGCAAGAGAGCCCATTCATAGAGCTCAAGAGGCGCAGGAACCTCATCACCATGAGATCCCGGAGATGCCTCGTATGCATTTTCCTCCACAAAACTATTGGGAGCAAATCAATACCTCCCTAGGAGAATTAAGTTCCAACATGGGACAACTAAGGGTGGAACATCAAGAGCACTCCATCATCCTTCATGAAATAAGAGAAGATCAAAAAGCAATGAGAGAGGAGGAACAAAGACAAGGAAGAGACATAGAAGAGCTCAAGGACATCATTGGTTCCTCAAGAAGGAAACACCACCATCACTAAGGTGGACTCATTCCTTGTTCTTACTTTCTCTGTTTTTCGTTTTCTATATGTTAAGTGCTTATCTATGTTTGTGTCTTCATTACATGATCATTAGTAGTAGTAACTATGTCTTAAAGTTATGAATGTCCTATGAATCCATCACCTCTCTTAAATGAAAAATGTTTTAATTCAAAAGAACAAGAAGTACATGAGTTTCGAATTTATCCTTGAACTTAGTTTAATTATATTGATGTGGTGACAATGCTTCTTATTTTCTGAATGAATGCTTGAACAGTGCATATGTCTTTTGAAGTTGTTGTTTAAGAATGTTAAATATGTTGGCTCTTGAAAGAATGATGACAAGGAGACATGTTATTTGATAATCTGAAAAATCATAAAAATGATTCTTGAAGCAAGAAAAAGCAGCAAAGAACGAAGCTTGCAGAAAAAAAAATAGGCGAAAAAAAAAAGAAAAAAAATAGAAAGAAAAAGAAAAAGCAAGCAGAAAAAGCCAAAAGCTCTTAAAACCAAGAGGCAAGAGCAAAAAGCCAATAACCCTTAAAACCAAAAGGCAAGGGCAATAAAAAGGATCCCAAGGCTTTGAGCATCAGTGGATAGGAGGGCCCAAAGGAATAAAATCCTGGCCTAAGCGGCTAAACCAAGCTGTCCCTAACCATGTGCTTGTGGCGTGAAGGTGTCAAGTGAAAACTTGAGACTGAGCGGTTAAAGTCAAGGTCCAAAGCAAAAAAAGAGTGTGCTTAAGAACCCTGGACACCTCTAATTGGGGAGTTTAGCAAAGCTGAGTCACAATCTGAAAAGGTTCACCCAATTATGTGTCTGTGGCATTTATGTATCCGGTGGTAATACTGGAAAATAAAGTGCTTAGGGCCACGGCCAAGACTCATAAAATAGCTGTGTTCAAGAATCATCATACTGAACTAGGAGAATCAATAACACTATCTGAACTCTGAGTTCCTATAGATGCCAATTATTCAGAACTTCAATGGATAAAGTGAGATGCCAAAACTATTCAAGAGGCAAAAAGCTATAAGTCCCGCTCATTTAATTGGAGCTATGTTTCATTGATAGTTTGGAATTTATAGTATATTCTCTTCTTTTTATCCTATTTGATTTTCAGTTGCTTGGGGACAAGCAACAATTTAAGTTTGGTGTTGTGATGAGCGGATAATTTATACGCTTTTTGGCATTGTTTTTAGTATGTTTTTAGTAGAATCTAGTTACTTTTAGGGATGTTTTCATTAGTTTTTATGTTAAATTCACATTTCTGGACTTTACTATGAGTTTGTGTATTTTTCTGTAATTTCAGGTATTTTCTGGCTGAAATTGAGGGACTTGAGCAAAAATCAGATTCAGAGGTTGAAGAAGGACTGCTGATGCTGTTGGATTCTGACCTCCCTGCACTCAAACTAGATTTTCTGGATCTACAGAACTCAAAATGGCGCGCCTCCAATTGCGTTAGAAAGTAGACATCCAGGGCTTTCCGGCAATGTATAATAATCCATACTTTGACCGAGTTTAGATGATGCAAACTGGCGTTCAACGCCAGCTCTCTGCCCAATTCTAGCGTCCAGCGCCAGAAACAAGTTGCAAAGTGGAGTTCAACGCCCAAAATGGCATAAAAGCTGGCGTTCAACTCCAAGAATGACCTCTCCACGTGTAGACTTCAAGCTCAGCCCAAGCACACACCAAGTGGGCCCCGGAAGTGGATTTATGCATCAATTACTTATTTCTGTAAACCCTAGTAACTAGTTTAGTATAAATAGGACTTTTTACTATTATATTTATCATCTTTGGAATCATCTTTGGAATCATCTTTGGATTATCTTTTGATCTATTGATCACGTTTGGGGGCTGGCCATTCGGCCATGCCTGGACCTTCATTACTTATGTATTTTCAACGGTAGAGTTTCTGCACTCTATAGATTAAGGTGTGGAGCTCTGCTGTTCCTCAAAGATTAATGCAAAGTACTACTGTTTTCTATTCAACTCATCTTATTTCGCTTCTAAGATATTCATTCGCACTTCAACCTGAATGTGATGAACGTGACAATCATCATCATTCCCTATGAACGCGTGCCTGACAACCACTTCCGTTCTACATTAGATTGAATGAGTATCTCTTAGATCTCTTAATCAGAATCTTCGTGGTATAAGCTAGATTGATGGCGGCATTCATGAGAGTCCGAAAAGTCTAAACCTTGTCCGTGGTATTCCGAGTAGGACTCTGGGATTGAATGACTGTGACGAACTCCAAACTCGCGAGTGCTGGGCGTAGTGACAGACGCAAAAGGATAGTAAATTCTATTCCAGTATGATCGAGAACCTCCAAGATGATTAGCTATGCAGTGACAGCGCATCGGACCATTTTCATAGAGAGGAATAGGATGCAACCAACGACAAGGGTGATGCCTCCAGACGATTAGCCGTGCTATGACAGAGCATTTGGACCATTTTCCCGAGAGGATTGAAAGTAGCCATTGGCACCGGTGACATCCTTACACAAAGCCAGCCATAGAAAGGAGTAAGACGGATTGGATGAAGACAGCAGGAAAGCAGAGGTTCAGAGGAATGAATGCATCTCCATACGCTTATCTGAAATTCTCACCAATGATTTACATAAGTATTTCTATCCTTATTTTAGTATTAATTTCGAAAACTCCATAACTATTTTATATCCGCCTGACTGAGATTTACAAGGTGACCATAGCTTGCTTCATACCAACAATCTCCGTGGGATCGACCCTTACTCACGTAAGGTTTATTACTTGGACGACCCAGTACACTTGTTGGTTAGTTATGCGAAGTTGTGAAGATATGTTTAGACCATAGTTATGTGCATCCGTTTTTGGTGCCATCGCCAGGGAATCAATTTCGAACAGTAATTCACAACCTGAGTAACAATTTCGCATACCAGTATTCATGACAGATAGTTGTCTTCCCACCTTATGGTTGAACTAACTTAGCTAACTTATGATCACACCAAAAACTCATGAATGCACTTCCATATTATGAACTCCACTCTGGTCTTTTTGAAACACACTCATTCTCTTTTTCATCTGATTTAAAGGGACAAACATACAATTAAGTAGGGAGATGATGTGGTAACATAAAGACTAGCACACAGAGACCTTCTTCAACACCAAAAACTTAAAAGACAGAATTGAAAAAGGTTCCAACTACGAGTATCTACTAATGAAAAGTGCATTCGGACTTCCAATTTTCAACAATTCTGAGTATAATGGAATTAAGTGACAATACAACCTTCGGGTGATGATATCTAGTTGCTCTCTTTCTTTGTCATCATCCTAGTCCTTGCTACTTCACTTCCTTGGGTGAAGATGCACTATTTCCTCATAAGATTCCTGTAAAGTTATTGGAAGTTGCTTGTTCCCAAAGCACTTGAGACATAGTTAGCTTGTATGTGTGCTTGTGGCTGTTGAACTTACTTTGGTGTGCGAACACCAAACTTAGTTCCTTGCCCAGTACAAAACA